>NC_034011.1:23059233-23076840 GCF_000346465.2 Prunus persica
CCTTTAATGATTATTCCTCCTCTCTCTCTCTCTCTCTCTCTCTCTCTCTCTCTCTCTCTCTCTCTCTCTCTCACACACACACACACACACACACACACACACACACAAAGAGAGACACATAGTTATCATTTATAATTTAAATTTGTTTATCTTGTATTTGTAACTATCATTTGTCTTCATGGGAATATGTTCTTGCCTTGGATGTTCTTTTCTCTTTTTGACTTTTACTGCTTTGGAAGAAGAATGTATGATTCCCTTAGACATGAGTTTATATTTTTTTGGATGGTTGTGGAAACTAATGCTGATTCGTTTCTCAGGTTCCGTTTTACTATCCGTATAATAAAAGCATATGGATTTGATTGACACTTTGTTTGTTCTACGCTTTCAGATCAATACATTAGCTCAAAGATACCCTGGCTTGATGTCATTGAGGAGTGTTGATCTATCACCAGCTAGTTGGATGGCTGTTGCTTGGTATCTCTCTCTCTCTCTCTCTCTCTCTCTCTCTCTCTCCATGCACGCCTGAACACATGACACCCAAATAAATATCTAAATTGAAGCAGAGTAGTAAAGCATGCTTCTCTTTCGACCAAAAAAAAGGCATGCTTCTCAACTTTTTCATTTTGTTGCTTCATAGCGCAGAGTGTGCAACACTTAGGAAAATCAGTCCCACATCAGCTTTAATTATGCTTTGTAGAGAATAATTACTGCTCGTAATACCCAACAAATGACTCTAATTACACACATTAGCATGTTCCCTTATTAATAGAAATTCATATTTATTTTTAACATTGTCAATGTGATTATTTTCAGGTACCCAATTTATCACATTCCCATGGGAAGGACAATAAAGGATCTGTCCACGTCCTTCCTCACTTACCACACCCTTTCATCTTCTTTTCAAGGTATTCTCTCAGTCCATTTCACTTTGTTTTGTTTCTATGTTCATGCCATTTTCACCTTAAATATCTAAATTCTCAGAAAGCGATGTATATGCATAATATTGAACTAACACTACATGATGCTCTATGTGTAGACATGGACCTCGAGGACGATATGGAAAGCGATGAACAAAGGAAGCGAAAGAAAGGGGAAAGCATCTCTCTCCCTCCATTTGGCTTGGCCACTTATAAGATGCAAGGGAATGTGTGGGTCTCAGGCAATTGTGGAAGGGACCAAGAAAGGCTCATGTCACTATTGAGCGTGGCTGATTCTTGGCTAAAGCAACTTAGGGTCCAGCACCACGACTACAACTACTTCACGGCCATTCGGCGTGGTGGCCAGTGCCACTACTTTTGAAAGATAAAAAGGAGAAAAAAAAAAAAAAAAAAAAAAACTCTCACTTGAAAGTGATTGACCACGCTAAAATCCTCACTTTGGATCATTTGGTTTTTGTTGACCTTTGTTTTGGAGTAAATTGGCTACAAGTCTTGAGGATTTTGTGGTTGATTTCTTCTTCGTGCCGTACGTACTTGGTTATTGATAGGGTGTTTTAGTGTTCATCCCCATGTATGAGATAAGTAGAGGGTATGTGATGACTTTGACTCCTTTTGTATTTAGTTAGTAGGGAGAGATGGGTGAGGTTAGAGAGAGGCTCTTGAATTATGAGTTTATAATAGTGCTTTCTGTAAATTATATTCCCTTGACCATTTTATATATATATATATATATATAAAACCCTCGGGAGATGAGGAAAATGCCTTCTGGTACTGGTCTGCAACTTATTTTATTTTATTTCTAAATTTTCTTTTTCTACAAATGTGCCAAGTATGTGATCATTTCTCATGAGTCCATGACCGCATATTCTTGGCACACTAGTCTTGGTCTCTCTCTCTCTCTCTCTCTCTCTGTCTCTCTCTCTAACAATGCTTATATGGGGATTTGTGGATAATCTAACTCACAAAACTGGAGAAGTGGGGTCCATGGTAGTGTTGTGCTTGCATCAACCAAAACACTTTCTGGCCTTGAAAAGGTTGCCTTGACTTGCTGTGTTTCTGTCATTCTATGTGCTCGCGGCCATTGAACACCCGATGGGTCATCAAGTCGATTGGTTCCTCCAAGATATTTAATATTTGGGTTAAAGAGTCATCATCAAGGTGCTAATAGTCATGCTTTAATTGTGGTGCAATAAAATGTTTGGTTCCACCCTGTCAATTTGTGGAAAATTGAATCATGGAAGGATATATTCATTTTTTTTTTTGTGTCAGGGTTGTGATTACCATACAACAAAGTTGACCACAATTTTGGGAGTTATTTTGGGGTTGGAATTAGATCAGCTTAAATTAAGTATTAGGTATTTAATTAATGATTTTTAGAAATATAATAATGCTATTAACAAACGTTTTAGGACATAAATAAATATAATCCGAAGAGCTAGTGGCATTTTTCTGTCATGCTTTTTGAGATAGATAAAGGATAGAACCAGACCTGAGAATGGTGCGGCAGGAATTGTGGTAGCTATTGCCTAAAGGCATTGAGACCAATACATTCTAACTAGCTTACCTTGTGAAAAGAATGTTTGGCTGGCTACAAGCCTAGAAGAACTCTCTTTCTCTTGGATGTCCAAGTCTCTAGTGGGAAGCAGGAGGGTTATAGCTTTATTAGTGTCCTAAAAGCCGAATGCAAATCACCTTTAATTTGTCATACAACTTTTTTACTTTTTATTTAAAATAAAAAAAACAATTATACAGAGTGAGGAATCGAACTCATATTCGATGGAGCGGATACAGTACTTTGGTCAATTGACCTATTCCATATTAGATTTATAATAATATACTAATTTACTCTGTAGTTTACAATGATATAATAATTTACTCAATCTCTGGCTAGGAGGAACTATTTAGGGTTTAATTGTTTTTGAATGCAATTAGCTAGTGCTCTATTGCTTATCTCTTTATATCCCCATGTCATCCAATAATGCACAAGACCTAAATCTTAAAATATAAAAAATTGGATAATGAACCCACGCTTCCATTTCATCAACCCAAATTCAGATTTATGAAATTCTTTATTGTATTGTACATGGCACATGTACAATGTTAGTGGTTTCTAAGACAATCCCATTGACTAAGAGGAGGAGGGCTCTTTTTTTAGTGCAACCGACTATGTGATCCACTTATTAGGTTTTTGGTTGACAAAGTGGAAAATCCCAGACTTCACTATCTTATCTAGACAAAGAACGTCTTTGATCTTAAAAGTGCAACCACTAACCATGCATATATATATATATATATATATTTGTAGTGTTGTGTCGTGTTGTGAACTGAAATAAATATACAAGGACTTTGGAGCCCAACTACCAACAAACATCAAATTGCACTACGCATGGGCATTCTCCATTGGGGCTTTGTTTTGGTCTACAGGCATTGATCATGGATGGATTTGCTGTATTGCACTTGGGATGTTACTTCACTAAATTTGATGATCCATTTGACATTAGAATAGCTTGCCACATGCCATGCTAAGAACTTCTCTCCTTTCTTTTTCTTTCTACTAAAACAAATTCATTACGAGACATTAAACTTGCAATATAACCACATATAAATTACTATTTTCGCATGTTTAAATGTGTGGATCAAATTCACATTCTAACAAATTGAGCATTTATTTGACAATTTAAGTTTCGCAAGTGACAAATTCTCTAGTTTTAAAGAATTTGTTGTGTTTCGATTATTTTTTAAAAGATACGCATTGTTATACAATATTCTCTTCTCTTTCGAGTTTGTGGAGAGTAAAAACCCTAGAAACTAAACAACAGTTGCAGCCTCCTTTAGGGTCGGTGGCTTCTCCAACAACCCCCCCTCCCCCTCATTTTTTCCGTCTCCTCTCTCTCTCTCCCTCCTCCCTTCCCTTCCCCTTTTCTTTCCTAGTTCTTCCCCTCTCCTCTCTCTCCATTGTCATTTCTCTAACTCTCTCTCCCTCCTCCAGTCTTCCCTCCCTCATTTTTAGGGAGACTTTTGGAGTTGAGATCCGTTTGGATCTTGAAATTTGTTTGTTTGTTTTGTGTATTTTTGTTGTAGGTTCTTGGTGGATTCATGTTGTTGTTGGATCTTTTACTTGATTGTGTTGTTGCTGGGATGGATGGGTTGTGGTAGCTGTCGACCTAGCTTCTTTTGTTTTGTTGTGTTGTTGAAGTAGTCACTGCAAATCACTGTAGTCACCATGATGTATTTTCTGCTTGGTCCACGCACACAAGGTTTTTCTACAGTTTTGGATTTGAAGCTACAAAAATAAAAGTTGACGGTTTGTGTTGGATTGGGTTTTGTCGGTGCGGAACTATGGGTTTAGCCGGTATGACGCTACGAGTCTTTTCAGTTTGTCGGGGAGGACGTAGAGCAGTGTTCTTTTTTCTTTGTTTGTTGTAGTTTAATAATTCTCAAAAACTCTTTAGGAGTTTGCTGAAGTTTGTATTTTACTTTCGACTTTTTGATACGGATTTTCCATTTCTGCCATTGCACAGTGGATCTGTATTATAAGTCTGAGTATAAGTGCTTTTGTCTGCCGAATCAAAGTTTTAAGGCTTTTTATGTTTATGCGTAATTCTCTTCGGATCAAACCAAATGGTTTTTGTGTTTGGTCACTAGAGATATTGTACTCATATTTGGTACTATGATTGCTTTGTACTTTTTTTCTATTTTTTCAATAAATTACTATCGCTTTTTCTATAATAAAAAAAGAAAAAAATTTGTTGTGTTTTATGAGTATTTCGAGTGCAGATATGTTCAAAGTTCGATATTATCACTGTATCACCTACTAATATTAATGATTCCAAGTACAAATTATATTATCTTTTTCATGTGTAGTACATGTTCAAGTATAACTCGAACCTTCTCAATTTTCCACATGGAATCAAATTTGTTTCTTTGGCAAATCGAATATAAATATTATGCTCTTAGATCAAATTTGTTCATTTGTGTATCGTACGTATAAGTTGAAAGCTAGTAAATAATTGGTTTCCAAAAGATGGCTGTTGATTTTGTCAAGCAGACATTACTCTAAAGTTGTGTTTTGTCAGACGATGGTGATATTGATGAACACCTTCTATTTTGGACTTGTGAAAATCATAAAACACCCAATTCAGGGAGGCCTTACAGGGCTTTTAGCCTGGAGCTTGGTGGGTTGAGCACAGCCCAGCAATGGTTGAACAAAACCTTATTTTGAGCTTCCAATTGCACCCATCAATTTGATCAATGCACCCTCAGCAGCTTCTTCCATTCAACTTCACTTATCTCCTTCCCACTTATGGTTTGTGTCATCATCGTTAGGTCGAACCTTTGATTCAGTGGATACTGCACAATTGGAATAATGAGAAATGCATTAAAATTCTGAAGAATTGACGCGAAGCCATCTCTGAGAAAATTGGGAAGGTGGGTATTATAGATTGGAAAAATCTCAGGAGACGTGAGAGGAGATATTGAAGGTGAGGCGATTTGTGGTGCAATTTGAGACAAGGTCTTGGCCATGAGAGTTTATGATGTCTGCAATGCCAAGCTCCACAGCACACTTCAAGGCCATGCTTTCAACAAAGTAGTTGTACGTGTAACGCAAAATGTCAACTTGGCCTTGTAGTATGGCTTCCTCTTCCTTCACTTTTAGCATTGCCATGATCCCTCTCTTCAAAGAAACTAATAAAAAAACTTAGTTTTATAGCTAAAACTTTGCAGGGATTAGATATAATGCCTAACTTACTAGCGTTTCCTTGCGCGATTTGGCGTATGAATTCCTTGCTTATCTATCTTGACTTGACATATGACCTAATGTTTAGTCTGAATCGTGTATTTTCAATTCTACTTGGTCAAGAATGGATTTGCATCATAACCAGGATAAGCTAACATGCTGGTATATTTTTATTGTTTTATGGGTTGGAAACGAAATAATATAATACACAAGAAGAAGGAAACACAGAACAGTCCAATCCAACTGATTAAAACTTGTTGGGTTTCGCCTGAAAATGGTCTGAGTTCGTCTTATAAATTTCCATCACGCATATACACCATGACATGTGGCAAATCAAAGTTGATACCTTTGGTGTGTGGCCGAGATTTCATGATCTCGCCTATAACCTCTCCGATCCCACCTCCCACATTCAACAATGATTTCAATACAACAGAGCTCATCTTTATACACTGATAAGAAAGCCCTCATCACCATCTTGACCTCACATGTGAAAGTTATATATCGGATCAACATAATAACCATGACTTTATCAAAAAAAACACAATAACCGTATAAGATTTGTTCCTCTTGTATATTCTGGAAATACATAATTAAATTTTCTCGGATCTAGTCCATTAAAAAATAACTTTAACTTATAAACCAGTGATTTTAGTTCATAAACCTTGTTCCTTTGTGGCTTTCTATTTTTCTCGTTCTTTCGGTTTGATTTGTGTCCTATCTGCTTGCCCTTTTTGTCCTCAACAAGATGGATTAAACAAAGGAGACTTTAGACCTTGAATGTTAAAATCGATATCTCCCTTTAATGATTCCTCCTCTCTCTCTCTCTCTCTCTCTCTCTCTCTCAAACACACACACACACACACACACACACACACACACAAAGAGACACATAGTTATCATTTATAATTGAAATTCGTTTATCTTGTATTTGTAACTATCATTTGTCTTCATGAGAATATGTTCTTCCCTTGGATGTTAATCTTTTCCCTTTTTGATTTTTACTGTTTTGGAAGAAGAATATATGATTCCCTTCAAGACACGAGTTAATAATTTTTTGGATGTTTGTGACAACTTATACTGACACTTTCGTTTATCCGTAAAACAAAACCTTATTTTGGGCTTCCATTTTCACCCATCAATTTGATCAATGCACCCAGGACAATGAGAGTGGAGAACTAAGAAAGTTTTTAAATCCTCTACAATTGAAATTTGACTTTCCAAGTAGAGCCTTATTACATGATAATTAAGCACTTGAGCTACTTACTGAGAAGCACTTGAAAAAAACAAAACAACATTGATGCAATTCATTCAGGGTAAGCTTCTATGATTGATAGAAAACTTGGGATTTTGATGATCTTATAGCGACCAAATCCTCCTTCCCTCAGAAGCTTCTTCCATTCAACTTCACTTCTCTCCTTCCCATTTATTGTTTGTACCATCATCGTCAGGTCGTACCTTTGAACAAAAGAGTCCCACAGTCCATTATCTGGAAGAAGAACCCCATCTACTATAACCAACTTCCCAATTTTCTCAGGGATAGCTTTGCGACAATTCTTCAGAATTTGAGTGCATTTCTCATCATTCCAATTGTGAAGTATCCACTGAATCACAAATTAGAGTGTCACGAGTTAGTTTACTGCATACTTCTCACCAAACTTATACGGTACACATTTAATTGACTAAAGATTCACGTTCAAAGTCTTAACAAAATAACATTTTTGTGCATGGATCTTACCTTCATGAAAATGGCATCAGCCTTAGGAATAACATCAAACATGTCACCACCCACATGGATCACACCAGGGTACTTTGGTGCCGTAGCCACCACGTCTGCTAGGTCAAAATTGATACCTCTTATATGTGGATGAGCCTTCACAATCTCAGCCACAGCCGTGCCTAGACCTCCTCCAACATCAACAATCAATCCCACGCCATCAAACCCTTGTTTATAAGTCGACAAGATTGCTTTCATGACAATTCTAGACGTGCATGCCATACCCTCTTTGAAGTAATTTCCCAATTCAGATTTCTCACTTGGGATATCATATAAGCTAAACCCATTTGCTTTCTGGAACCCACATCCACCTTCCTTTATGCATTGGCTTAGGTAATGCCAGGAGGCTAAGTGATGGGGTTGATTGGCCATGAGCACTAGAGGGGCCAGGCTTTGCTCCTCATTGCTCAAAAGCCACTTGGATGAACTCGTGAGGCCGTAGAGGGCGTCACCAGTTTTTGGATCAATGGTTGCCTCGAAGAGGTTCATGTGGACCAAAAATCTCAAGAGACGTGAGAGGAGATCAAGGTCGGTTGAAGGCGAGGCAATTTGTGGTGCAATTTGAGATAAGGTGATGGGTTGGCCTTGGCCATGAGAGTTTATGATGTCTGCAATGCCAAGCTCCACAGCACACTTCAAGGCCATGCTCTCAACAAAATTGTACGTGTATCGCAAAATGTCAACTTGGCCTTGTAGTATGGCTTCCTCTTCCTTCACTTCTAGCATTGCCATGAACTCTCTCTTCAAAGAACTAATAAATAAATAAAACTTAGTTTATATGGTTAAAACTGTTGAGCAAATTAGATTACACAACTCCAATATAGACTTGTTGGAGACAAAATAAGTTTACAATAAGACAACTCTAAAAAGAAAGACCAATTCTTACAAGCACCCTTTCTCACTTCTAGAGACAAACTCTAGAACACTCACACTTCTCACAAGGACTACTAGCTCTATAGCTTATTGCTCACTCTTCTTATTCATACACTTACACAATGAAGTACATTTTCTATTTATAGGCATGTTTAGCCTACTTATTCTCCAATAATCGACTTTGTTCTCCACTGACTTTGGCTTCACCAAAATTCCTAGCCACAAGTGTGTGGTAGCCAATTCTCCAAGCTTCAGTACCGCTGTCTTGCTTTTCAGACTTTGGATCTTACAATAATTATTTGAGGGATTAATTATTTTATTAGTTTTTGAATTTAGACTCGATTTGTATTTGAGCTCCTCAATTTTCAAAATCGTTCTCATGGTCCTTTAACTTCACTTTTGTTAGGACAAATAGTTCTTTAATCAATTTTGTTAACTTTTTTCTGTTAAATGCAGAGATAAAATGATATTTTTGTATTAAATTGATTCAAATATGAATAAAAAATTAAAATTAAAAAACTCTCTATCTCCCCATTTATTCTGATTTTTACTCCCCCAAAGTTTATTTTATTATTATTATTTAATTTTTTATATAATTTTCTTTTATTATTATTTTAAAGATATAAATTTTTATAATTTAATGGAGTAAGTAGAACATAACAACCATTCGGGTGCAAAACTAAACTTTTTTCTAAACGAAATTAAATGAACTTTCCACTTAGACCATCTCACCTTTGAATTTGTGACGTGGCCTAACTACTCTCAGAAGCCAAAATAGAGGTAGTTGAATTATAAGATAGAAGACTGGTCCACATCTTGACTTGAGCACGTGTACAATTTATTGTTCTATGTTGTTATGTGAAGGGTTTCTCGTGGCTGCTAGCAGTAGCCCCATGTGCTACCATCTATCAAACTCAAGCAATCAGTTCCTATCATCATAATTTCTTGGTTTTAACTTTAAGACAAATAAATATAAAATGCAGTTTTTAAACCAGACAAGATATATAAGATAAGATGTTGGTTTCTTCGAGGTACTCTACTCATAATTTCTCTCTCTATTTTTTTTAATGAAAAAAAAACGAGTAGTAGATAATTCTGATGACCAACAATTATTTAAGATACTGTTGAAGGTTTTTCTAGGCTACTATGCATGCAACCTTTAGCTTTGCATCGTCGGTGGAATCTCTTCTCCTCACTTCTACATTTTTCTAAAGAGTAAATTACTCAAATGGTCTTTAAATTTGTATTTGATTTACATTTTGGTCAATAAACTAAATTATTCGTTTAAATGGTCCACAAATTCTTTATTAATCGGCATTTTGGTCATACCGTTATATTTTCTATTAAATTTAGTCATGTGAGCAACACATGCTATATTTGTGGGGGTAAATAAGACTTTTGACAACTAAAAATAAAAATATATTATTAAAAATTAAATAATAAAAAATTTTCTTTTTAAAATTAATTAAAAAACAAAAAGTAACCCACCTCTGATCTTTCCTATCCTTCCCCTTTCGACCCCCTCTGTCACCTAGCCCCCTCTGCGATTCAAACCTCCATCATGTAACTATGAGATATTGTAGCCATTGAAGCTGAGGTGATGCCCTCTCTCTCTCTCTCTCTCTCTCTCTCTCTCTCTCCATCCATGGTTATATTAACAAATCTGCAAATAAATTGGCACAACTATTGCAATTAAACCTGCAAACTAGACCAAGAACCACCACCTCCAACCCCACGAATCCACAACCCAAAACCCCAGCCACCACGAACCCAGAGCCACAAAACCCATCCCCTCCCTACGATTTTCTTCTCTCTACCCCTTGCGATTTTCTTCTTCCTCCATCCCCAGAACAGAAAGCAAGCTCTAAAAGCCTTGAAATTTATTCTGCTATTGCTGACGAAGAAGGCCTGAAAATTCATTCAATTCAAACTCTCTCTCACTTTGTCACTCCATTTTTTTTACTCTTGTTTTCAAGGTTGTACATGGATCAAATTTGTTCATTTGTGTATCGTATGCTAAAATATGAATATGGTTTGAATGTATTTGGTTAACTTTATTCTTTTCCATAAGGAGGTATATATAAGAGTTTACAAGGTACTTTACAAGGAATTAGATACAGTAAAGAATTAGAAAAGTATCTCCTAATTATATAGTGCTTTGTCAACTATATAAAAATAAGAAAGTAAATCCCTTAATTAATCAAGGAAATAAATCTCCTTGATTAATTAGGAGACTCACGTCAACACTCCTTCTCAAGTTGGTGCATATATGTCACTAATACCTAACTTGGTAAGTGAGTCATGAAATACTCTTCCACAAACAGCTTTGGTTAAGATATCTGTCAATTGATATTTTAATCTTACGAATGGTAGGTGGATGATCTTCTTCTCAAGTTTTTCTTTGATAAAATGTCTATCCACCTCAACATGTTTAGTTCAATCATGTTGAACTGGATTATGGGCAATATCGATGGCTGACTTGTTATGGCAATGTAACTCCATTGGCTTTTCTGGCTTGAATCCTAATTCTGTCAATAGTCTTCTGATCCATAGTAATTCACAAACTCCATGAGCCATTCCTCGATACTCAGCTTCAGCACTAGATCGAGAAACCACATTTTGTTTCTTACTCCACCAAGTGACTAGGTTACCTCCCACAAAAGTGAAGTACCTAGAAGTAAAGCGTCTGTCAGTAACGGAGCCAGCCCAATAAGCATATGTATATCCAACGACTTCGAGATCTCTATTTTTTGAGAACATTAACCCTTTTCCAGGTGCTGACTTTAAGTATCTTAAGATCCGATCAACTGCATTCCTATGGGATACACTGAGTGAATACATAAACTGACTAACTACACTCACAACATATACAATATTTGGTATTGTGTGAGCTAAACATATCAACCTTCCAACAAGGCGTTGGTACTATTCCTTATTAGTTGGTTCTTGATCCATGTCTTCACATAACTTGTGGTTCATCTCAATGGGTGTATCAGCAGGTTTGCACCCAAGCATTCTTGTTTCAGTGAGTAGATCTAATACATAATACTTCTTCTTCCAAGTCTCCATGCAAGAAAATATTTTTTAATTCAAACTAATATAATGGCCAATCTAGATTTGCTGCTAGAGACAGAAGGACTCTGATAGAGTTAATCTTGGCTACGGGGGCAAAGGACTCTTAGTAGTCTATCCCATATCTTTGTGTGTACCCCTTCGCCACCAATCTAGTTTTATATCTTTCAATGGATCCATCTGCTTTGAGTTTTACAGTATAAATTTATCTGTATCCTACTGTCTTCTTTCCATGAGGTAATGACACGAGTTCCCATGTGCCATTCTTCTGGAAGGCTCTCATTTCTTCAGTCATGGCTTCTTTACATTTTGAGTCTTCTAGTACTTCAGTTACACTGTTAGGAACATGTATGTCGGCCAACTGCTTCACCAAGTGTACCTGTGATTCTGATAATCTACTGATGGATACATAATTGTTGATGAGATATTTTCCTCTTGCATTAAGATCTGCTTCACAGTGAACTGGAGGTTTTCCACGGTTCTTCCATTTTGGAATATGATATGTAGGCTCTGTGCCTTATGAAATTAAATCATCATGGGATATTTCATTAATGTGATCAGTTTTAGGAAAAGATGTTACCTGAATGACGTCCTCAGCAGGTGATTGGAGTGTTACTGGCATTGAAGAATTATCCAGAGCAGGCAAAAACTCTTCAATATTCTCCTCATGAGTTTGACAGCAGGGTGGCGATCGGTCCCTTTCGGGCAGAGTCAAATTTCTGGGGGGCAACCAGTCACTTTCAACTTGCGGCCAGTCGTTTTTAGGCAGATTCGAATTCTCGTTGGGCGGCCGGTCGCTTGCATCGGGCGACCGGTCTTTTTCCGTCTGTGACGTTTCTGCAGGAAAAAATTCTGAAATTTGAGAAGTGTTGGCATTTTGATCCTCCTCCTAGACGGCTGAAAAATATATGTCAGATTCTCAGAATACAATATCCATAGAAGTATAGATTTTCTGACTCGGAGGATGATAACATCGGTACCCATTCTGATGAGGTACATAACCGATGAAAACACATTTTTCGGCGCGGGGATCATGTTAGTGGACAAAGACCACACAGCCAAAGATCTGGGGTTCCAGGTTTTGGGTAGGAGGTATTTGGATATGGTGGTAGAGTGTTTGAAGGGGGGTTTGGAAATTTAAGATACTAGAGGGAATCCAATTGATAAGGTATGCTGCAGAGAGGACGGCTTCTCCCCAAAAGGACCTAGGCATATTGGCACTAAAAAGAGAGGCACGAATTACGTCCAATAAGTGTCTATTCATTCTTTTAGCCACACCATTCTGTTGGGAGGTGTAAGGACATGAGCGTTGGTGAAGGATGTCATGATCTTGTAAGAACTGATTAAGGTCATGGTTGAGAAATTCTCCGCTATTGTAGTATGTGCCTGTAGAAGAGTTTCTCTTCTGTTGTTCTTCCTTAAGCAACTCCTCATATTTAGATGCTTTATCTGCCAGTTCTGCCAGATCTCCAAACAGCATCCCATTAAATCATTTTTTTAGAAAGATTTTAAGGGCGACTTGAGCCATTTGGATGAAGTTCCTTTCTTTCATAGGGATTCGGCACTTCATTTTGAGCTTTCTGAACCTGGTTATGAAGTCTTGAGTAGGTTCATCTTCACTCTGTTTGAGGGTAGCAAGATCACTGATGGTGACTTCTTGCTGGATTCTGAAATAATAGTTATGGAAAACATTTTCTATTTGCTCCCAAGTTTGAATAGAGTTAGCTGGTAAACTGGTGTACCAGGTGAATGCTTGTTCAGAGAGAGAATTTTCAAAAAGTCTTAGCTTTAACAAAGGGTTATTTTCTATGGCTATGCACTGGAAATAAAATCTGGCTATATGCTCCACTGATGAAGCATTGGGATCTTCTCTGTTGAACAAGGTGAAGTTTGGCGCCTTAAAACCCTGGGATAGAGGTATTTGATCAATATAAGCTGGATATGGCTTTCTATAAGTGGGCCTCTCTCCTCTTCTGGCTTCAGGCTCCATCATCTCCCTTATCATTCTCTGTAGTGCCCCTATATCATTTAAAGCATTGACAGGGTATAGATTTCGTCCATGTTCTGGCTGAATGTGTTGAATCCCGTGCTCCATTCTGTATGGCCTGGGCAGAACTTCCTCCCTGTGTTCTTCTTCTTCTTCAAAATCTAGAAGGTTTCTCTAATTTGCTCCTGGTCCGTTCCTGTCATTGTTGGCAAAGGGGTTAATCCCCCCTCTGCCTTTTCTGCCTCTTATTGGTGGAGGGAATGGATTGAGATCCATCCTTCTGGGTCCGTAAGGCAAAACAGCTGGTGCCTTAGGCAGAAATGCCGGGGGCTGATCACGTGGGGCCACGGGTTATGGAATAGGTGGAGGTTCTGGCTAATTTTGAGGAACCTGAACCAGTGCAAGGCCTTCTGGCCTGATTGGACCCTCATGCTCTTGATCAAGAAGGGCTCTTCCCCTCTGTCTAGCTCGGATCTCTCCATGCCCTTGTAGTCCAGCTATCTGTGCAATGAGAGGATTTTCTTGGTATGGCCAAGCCAATCTTGGTGGAGGGCCATAAGGGAGGTCTAGCTGTTGGACTACAACATCTAGGTTTGGAATTCTGGCCATGGCAGTCTCTCGGTCCTTCCTGAATTGTCTGTTAATTTGCCATTGCATCATGGCTGTTGTTCAGAGTATCCTGGCTCTTTTGTGCTGTAGCCTTCTTTCAGAACACAACTTCCTGTATCTGATTCAACCTCCTGGAGCCAGTCTTGGAACATCTGCTTCCGGTGCTATCATGAGCTGAGTGTCTGACATAACTTTCTTCTGACTCCAATCATTCTCGGAGAATTACCTGATTTCTTTCCATGGCGTGGCTTGGGTTCTAGCTAGAGCTTCCAATATTCATATACTTGAGAAAATTTCTGTTGAAGTATGTATACTGAGAAGTCCCACTGGGTGTGCCAAATTGTTCACCCGTTTTTTTTCCTGTGATGGAAGGGCAAAGTTTCCCATTGCCTTGAAAATCGTTGACTGGTCAAGAGACCAACTTTTTTTGGTGTGCGAGCGTGCCACTGCTAGCAATAAAAAATCCTAGCAGACTTCTTTGAAACAGATAACTTGCGCCTAGTGGGAATCCCAAGTTACTGATTTCTAAACAAGCGATTATGAATTTAGGTGAGGAATATCTCCCAAGTAAGTTCTTTTCTTGTCTCAAGCTGGTAAGGATTTCATAATTTATCATAGTATAAAATTTGTAGTTCTTGCCAGAATAGATGATAATAAAGTGGACTGTTTTAGGCAAAACTGCCTTTTACAAAATTAAGAAGGAAAAAATCAACTCTAAAAAGACAAAAGAGACGGATGAGATTCCATTTCTGCCTGGGTAGAAACTCTTGATCCGGGCTGGACTGAGTATGTCTGTGCTGAACTAAGCTGTTAACAACTTCAACTGCTTAGCTTCAGCTGTAAATCGATACCAAAATTCAATTTTGGCAGAGCTTTAATCTACTTCAAGCCTTGGGAGGCTTTTGAGCAGGCAGAACTGCGGCTTGTTCAGTCTGAAGGGGCAGAAATAGCTGGACTTGAGGACTTAATGAGCTAGAACTGCACTGTAAAATTTGTTGAGGTTTTCATATTTGTGAAAAATCAAACTCTGCTTGTCTTTGGCTTTTGCTGAACCAAATTTGTAACGAGAGAAGTCTCGTTTTGAATGACTTATTTCTCTAAGCCTGAACTTTGGAAGTTCTGATCTATAGCTGACTTCTTTTGTGGCTCAAATGAGCTTTTGGTTGCTCCAGTTTGTTTGAAGGTTCTCAGTGATCAAGTGATCATTTTGAGTTTTTTGCCTTTAGTTGATTTTTGATTGTTTGATTGATTTGTTGAAAATATGAGTCCTTTGCTCTGTTCACCCTCTCTTTATATTTATAAGAAAATGTTCTGGAGTAGGGTTTCCTTCTTTCAATAATGGGCGGCAAAATTCTCAAAAGATCTTTCATTTTTTAAATACAAAGAAGAAGCGGTTTTTATCAATTCTGGCAGATAGGCTCTCAATAGTCAGTTCTTTTTAAGACCAATCACTTCTCTGTTTTTTTTTTTGAAGAGAACCTAACCCCTCTGTAATTTCAACTGCCCTTTTGTGAGAGCTCAAACTGTGATGTTCAGTTTGCTTTTGCAGTTTGAACAACTCCCTGTTTTCCAACTTATCTCTTTTTGAGAACTTTAGCCTGTGTATCCCTTGAAAGATGGTGCTTTCTTTGGAGTAGAAACAATATCTCAAAATATATAAAAGGGTTTTGATCTTGTGGTGGCAGAGATTTCAGAGAGGTCCCTTCTTTTTGCCTGCCTCTGTCAACTCTTTTATCAACCCAGTTGAATTTGTTTGACTTTTCAAGTCAGAGAAAAAAAATCACGTGGGTTTGTTTTCTTTTGGGTTTCCACTTTTACTTTGATCATGCCAAACCCATTTTAGTTTCTTCGAAGCCCAAGCTTAAGATAGGTTCTGGGCCAGGCTTTTGTTGGATTTTGGACCTTTGGTTCTTGTTTATTTTCAGAGTGCAGACTTCTCAAGCCCAACGTTTTTGTCCTTGTTATTCTGGGCTCTGTAGCGTTGGGCCGGGTGCGCAAGATTTTGGCCTAAACAATTATACAATGATTTATCAACTATATAAAAATAGGAAAGTAAATCCCTTAATTAATTAAATAAGTAAATCTCCTTAATTAATTAGGAGACTCATGTCAACATCATACGTATAAGTTGAAAGCTAGTAAATAATTGGTTTCCTTAAGATGGCTGTTGATTTGTGTTTTGTCAAACGATGGTGATTGATGAACAGCTTCTATTTTGGACTTGTGAAAATCATAAACACCCAATTGAGGGAGGCCTTACAGGGCTTTTAGCCTGGAGCTTGGTGGGTTGAGCACAGCCCAGCAATGGTTGAACAAAACCTTATTTTGAGCTTCCAATTGCACCCATCAATTTGATCAATGCACCCTCAGCAGCTTCTTCCATTCAACTTCACTTATCTCCTTCGCACTTGTGGTTTGTGTCATCATCGTTAGGTCGAACCTTTGATTCAGTGGATACTGCACAATTGGAATAATGAGAAATGCATTAAAATTCTGAAGAATTGACGCGAAGCCATCTCTGAGAAAATTGGGAAGGTGGGTATTATAGATTGGAAAAATCTCAGGAGACGTGAGAGGAGATATTGAAGGTGAGGCGATTTGTGGTGCAATTTGAGACAAGGTCTTGGCCATGAGAGTTTATGATGTCTGCAATGCCAAGCTCCACAGCACACTTCAAGGCCATGCTTTCAACAAAGTAGTTGTACGTGTAACGCAAAATGTCAACTTGGCCTTGTAGTATGGCTTCCTCTTCCTTCACTTTTAGCATTGCCATGATCCCTCTCTTCAAAGAAACTAATAAAAAAACTTAGTTTTATAGCTAAAACTTTGCAGGGATTAGATATAATGCCTAACTTACTAGCGTTTCCTTGCGCGATTTGGCGTATGAATTCCTTGCTTATCTATCTTGACTTGACATATGACCTAATGTTTAGTCTGAATCGTGTATTTTCAATTCTACTTGGTCAAGAATGGATTTGCATCATAACCAGGATAAGCTAACATGCTGGTATATTTTTATTGTTTTATGGGTTGGAAACGAAATAATATAATACACAAGAAGAAGGAAACACAGAACAGTCCAATCCAACTGATTAAAACTTGTTGGGTTTCGCCTGAAAATGGTCTGAGTTCGTCTTATAAATTTCCATCACGCATATACACCATGACATGTGGCAAATCAGAGTTGATACCTTCGGTGTGTGGACAGGATTTCAATAACCATATGACTTGATAAAAAAAAAAACATAATAACCACACTATAAAAAAAAAGTGGCAATAGTCACTATTATTTGGTGACATTTGGTGACTAATGTGGGGATATTGTTGTGTTTATTGTCACGTTTTTTGGTTAGTGAGATCATGTCGACACACTGAAGGTATAGACTCAGGTTTGCCACATGTCAGGGTGTATATGGGTGGTGGAAATTTAGAAGAGGAACTCAGACTGTTGTCAGGCGGTGCTGAACATGTATAAGTCGGTCGGAGTGGACTGTTCGGTGTTACCTTCCTCGTGTGAATCAGATGATTTGGTCTGCACCGTGTTACACAATACATGTATATCAGCATGTTAGGTTATCCTGGTTTTGATGCATATCCATTTCTTGAGCATGTAGGA
>NC_034011.1:23076940-23215513 GCF_000346465.2 Prunus persica
CCCCACATTAGTCAACAAAAGTCACCAAATAATGGTGACTGTTGCCACATTTTTTTTTAATAGTGCCATGACCGTTTGAGATTTGTTCCTCTTGTATCACCCAGAAATACATAATCAAATTTTCTCGGGTTTAGTCGAGTGAAAAATGACCTTAACTGGCAAGCCAGTAATTTTAGGTTCGAATTCCCATGACACATTGACAATATGTGTGTGAGAAACCCACCTCTCCTTCTAAATTTTAAAAAGAAAAAATAATGCATTTGTTGACATAACATAGCATGATTTAAGGTACATGCTATGGTTTTCTTGTTAACAGTTCTTATTATAGGGGATGTAAAAGTAAGAGAGAAAAGCAAGATGTATTTAGTTTTTATTTTTCGCAGACACATAGGCAGGAAAGGCCTCAATGATGGAGGGTATATCTAGAAGATTGGTGATTTTGTAACGAGAGAAGCCTCCTTCTTCTAAGAGCATTTCCACCTATTTGTCATGATAAATGACAAAGAGAGGCAATGGCTATTACTATTTATATGAACAGTGACAGCCCTTGCAAAAGGCAAGTTGTATTTCCACCCATTGCCATGGCAAATGGCAATTACTATTCACTTTAAATTATTTTTATTTTTTATACTCAAACGATTAATTTGGACAATAGTTTGGGTTGCCACGTGTCAATATTTATTATAACATTCACATCTTATATTTCGGATAAAATTTTCGGATAAGATTTTCAGTTGCCATGTGGTTCGTGATCGGGCAATGACCAACTTGGACCCAACACTCACACAACAAAATATCTTTCATAGTTGTCCATGACCCTCCAGTTTCGATGGAAGAGGCCATTTGTATTTTTACACAAATAAAATTTAGTAGTAGAAAATTTGGTGTTGAAAGTCAATAATATTGGTAGGTATTTATAAAAAAAAGTTCAGAATTTTTTGGTATTTTTTTTACACAAAAAAGGGGCAGCCGTTGGACTAGAAGAGAAATAATGGATCAGACAACCACCACCACCCCCCCCCCCCCCAAAGTGCCACATGGTTCTTATCGTTGGGGGAAAGCAGGGCTAGCATCAACACATGAAATTCTGAATTTTTTTTTTTTACCGTTGGCTTGTGTACGTCACACGCCAACGGTAAAATAAATTCAAACTCGCGCATTGACGCTAGCCTTGTGTTAGCGCGGACGTCATTATCCTTCAGGCAATAGCATGAGCTGGATTTGCTTTTGGGCTTGCCCGGGTTGGTGGCCCCCACCTGTTGCCTGGGCTGCATTTCTACCCTGGAAGCGCTTCGGAGGCCTAGGGCCCCCTCCTGCCCGGGCTGACCCCTTGCACTGGAAATGCTCTAACAATTTCTTCCATTCGCTTTCCGTACTATCCCTTTCGCTCGGTGTGTGAACCACCATCATCAACGAATCCAACACTAACCGCATATCGACCAATGGACCATTCTCTGGCTCTACAACATTATCGATAATTATGACTTTTCCCCTTTTTTCCTGTATTGCTTTCCGGCAATTTTTCAAAACATTCAGGCAAACTTCATCACTCCAATTATGCAACACCCACTGCATGTAAAATTTGAAATTATGATCCCAATTCATTTCATTTGATGTGAAATTTGGTTTTAAAAAAGGGGAAAAAAGTCACTTTCAGTCCTTATAATTTGTTTTAATTTTGGAAAGCATTAAAATTCAAGGACATCCCAATTTTAGTCTAATGTTCCGTCCAAAACAGTCCTCTTTGTAAGAAAGGCGTGTTCTGTCACGAAATTTCGCTGAAATTTAGACGTGTCTGTAAATTGGTAATGTGGAGGTTCACATCACATTTTAATGCCATGCAGTTTACAAACCCAAACATGAGAGGCAAAACTAATTGTGTGACCTCTTACCAGTGTTTCATCAAATTGATATGCTTCCATTTGATCTCTCTTTCTCTCTCACACATACAAAGTGTTTGATACTTCCATTCAAAATTTGTCATGCAACTAGATTTAAAACTTCTTTTTCATATTCATAATAAAACTAAAGAAAAAATAAATAGACAAAGACATAAAAGGACAAGGAAGACGCCGCAATTGCCACGCACCTCCCACCTTACTCAACCCGTTACCCAGCACTGCAGCCCCTCTCCTCTCCTCTCCTATATATATATATATATATATATATATATATATATCTCTCTCTCTCTCTCTCTCTCTCTCTCTCTAAAACTACAACCTGAACCCATGGAATCACCAGCAAGATCTCATAAGCATTGAAAATGAGTCCAATTTTATTCAATTACCATTGACACGTGATTTTTTCCGGATGGTTCTCTATTTCTCCTGATTTTTTATTTTTTTTATTTTATTTCAAAATATAATAATTGAGTTTCTTGTCCAGCTGTAAATTTTTTTTACTTGTTCTGAAAAATGACATATAGCAAATTTTGAATTAGAGTATCACAAACTAACATGGCAATACAGTTCTATTCTACAATTTCTCATTAGATTGAGGAGAATCTTAATGTATCTATATAATGATTAGTGGACAATTAAATTCCGTTTCGATTCTATAGACGAGCATAAGGACAACTAGTAGGTATATGCTTGATTTGGTATGGATATGCAAACGTGAGCAATAAAAAGAGATATCATGTTTTTTCATTCAGAGGCGTTGGTTGCTAGGTTAGGTGCTATTTTTTAGGTGAAAAGGGGATTGACTAATGTTATTTTTTAGGGTGATGTTCTTCACATCATCACATCGATTAGGCTCTCTGTTATTGGATCGTTTTGTCATTGGTTTAGTTGTGGAGGATACCAAAATTTTGCATTCTTAGGAAATTGGAGATGGATTTACCCATATTCGTTGTACTGCGAATAGCATGGCCCATCGTCTTGCAAAATGTGTGGTTCACTGCAGAGGCCTTTCCATTTGATTTGAGGACACTTCAGATTTCTTAATCATTAGTGATATTTTTTGTTGGAGGGTTGTAACTAGTGGGTTTTTGCGATTGAGACTCTTGGGGACCGGAGGGTGCTCTATCAAGGGAAAGATTCTTTTCGATGGCTATGCCAAAAGAGAGTAGGCTACTTGGTTAGACCAATGTCCGAACCTTTATGTGTAGAAGCTTGCCTAATCCTCTAGGGATCAGTCGTTTTTTTTTACTTGTTACTTTCTCACTATCAAAAAAATATTATCTCTTTCCTGGACAATAAAATAAAATAAAAGTCTATTATATATATATATATATATATATATATATTTGCTAAAATACAGTCCCTATTTGAAAAAAGAAAATGCCAGAAATATTCATCCGGTGACATTATAATTTAAACAAACCATTGACATTATAACTGGAAAACAAGGTTGAATAAGATCACGTCACAAATATAAGTTGCCAGTGCCATATTATTAATAACTACAACACTTCACACTGTGATTTAAATTTTAAATCACACAGGGTAGGCCTCAATAATGGATAACAGAGCTGGAATTTTGATGATTTTGTAGCGAGGGAAACCTCCTTCTTTCAGTATCTTCTCCCATTCATTCTCAGTCCTCTCCTTTCCACCTGACGCGTGTGCAATCATCACTAGATCAAACACCAATCGTGTGTCGTCCAGCACCCCATCACCACTTGGCTCTAGAACTATATCAGCGATCATGATCTTCCCACCTCTCTCTGGTATTGCTTTTCGACAGTTCTTCAAAATCTTGATGCAATCAGAGTCATTCCAATCGTGCATAATCCACTGCATAATCTCAATCAAAAGTTAGTTATAATAAGCCAATAAACCCTAGCTTCTTTCCCATACCTTTTTTTTTTTCATGACATACCTTCATGAAAACAGCATCAGCATTTGGAATATGGTCCTCAAACATGTCACCTCCAACATGTGACACTCCATGGTACGCTGGTGCTGTGGCTACAACATGTGGCAGATCAAAATTGAAACCCTTGATGTTGGGGTAGGCCTGCACAATATCAGCCACTGCACTTCCGGTCCCACCGCCTACATCCACCAAGGACCCCACCCCATCAAACCAGCGTCCATATTCTGTGAGTATTGCCTTCATCACAATCCTAGCCGTGCAGGCCATGCCATCGTTGAACAATTTGTTGAACCCTGGATTTTCAGAGGCAAAGTCCCAAATCTCAAGCCCATGCGCCTTCTTGAAGGCCCAAGGCCCTCCTTCTCTGACACATTGGCTGAAATAGTGCCATGGCGCCATTAGGGAGGGGTGATTCTCCATCACAAGCATTGGAGCTAGGCTCATCTCCGAGTCATGTAGCAGCCATCGTGACGAGTAGGTCAACCCATAGACAGGTTCTCCCCCTTCGGACGGGTGATGAACGGCGAAGATGTTTCGGCGGACGAGAAGTCTCATGATGCGTGTGAGGCATGTGATGTCTGGAGAGGGTGCTATTAAGTGTGAGGCTATTTGGGACAGAGTGATCATATGATCAGTAGGAGCATGAGAGTGTATTATATCAGCTATGCGTAGCTCCACAGCACATTTCAATGCCATGGAATCTGCAAAGCCAAACATGTACTTCCATATATCTGCTTGACCTCTAAGCATTGCCTCAGCCTCTGTTGCTTCCATTTTGATTCTCTAAAGTTCTCACAAACAAAGCATATGCTATAAGCCTATAACACGGGTTATATAAAGAAGGGAAGCATAGTAACATACCACACTAATGTCCAAATTTTTTGGTTAAATCTATACACAATTACTGGAGCAGGTACTAATCAATTGACACTAAGCACTAAGCAGCCGACAAATTACTATTTATAACATGAGAAATCAATTGCTAGATCCAAATCTTGGATTGATTGGTTGGTAGATGCATATGAATAGATTTTTGTTTTGTTTTGTTTTTAATAGAAGCGATAGTCCAAAAAGAAAATAGAAATCATTGATTGGTTGGGTTTCTCATACACACTGCCAACGTGTCATGGAGATTCAAACTTGAAACCACCACTCTGCAAGTCAACATTTGTTTTCATTGAGCTACACCTGTTTGTTTTCATTGAGCTACACCTGTTGGCGCATATGCATACAATCTTAAGATGCGATGAAACTGCTAGTAATTTGTGATTGGCTTCAGTTTTTGAAAATTTATTTATTTATTTTCATAAATCGTTAAGTAGTCTTTTTAATCCAAATAATTGTGGATGCTCAAATCGATGTCATCTCGATTAGATCAATAAAAAAGGTGCAATGCATGTCTAGCAACCAGTCAAAGGCACTGCTCACTCCAACAAGCATGAAAAGGTTTCGATGTATCAATATCACCACATGCTTTTAACAATTCTTACGAGCTCTTCAATTTGGTCACATTATAAATCCCGAATGCATGGGGATGCAATTGAAATCATGAGAAAAATCTTCCCCTGTTTGTGGACAGCCATTATATATAGCGGAAATGTTTTAATACATTTGAAGATGTTCCTAGTTCGAGTAATATTCTAATGGATTTTGTACAAACACAAAAAGCAAGCTACTGGTACAATAGGTTGTAAGCTGGTAAATCATGTATTCTTTGAGTATCTTCTAAAGACAGCTCTCTCTCTCTCTCTCTCTCTCTCTCCAGTTGTGTCCTTGTTGCTTGTAGAACATCCTAAAAGATTGAAAGCAACAAATCAAGAGTTGGTGATTTGGAGAAAAAGATTAGCCTCATAAATTCTAAATTCTATTGTGAAACACATTAGAAGAAAAGAAACAGAAAATAGAAATCATTGAGAGAGAGAGAGAGAGAGAGAGAGATTTGCATTAAATTGCATGTAGGACGCATGCATTGCAAGCCACTGAGCATCAACCATTTCAAAAGCTATACAGTATAGTACATCAAAAGCGGCTTCATATTCTGCATGCAAATCATAATCCAGGAGATTAAATATCAGAAACCAGCGCAGTTTTTTTGCAGTTCTCCAATTCTTAAAGGCAGTTGAGCATTGTAACCCAAAAAAGACATTTGAGCATAACCTTGTTTGAGATGTACATTTACCTCCTAATAATCTCACGAAATTTATTCCTGAAAGACACCTTGGTTTTGCTGCAAAGTAAATCAGCAGACAAGGAAGATTCAAGAATAATTAAGATTCGTTTCATTTATATGCTACGGGCACCAACTAGTTTACTAATATTTTAATACCAACTGATTTGACACACCATGTTACTTGCCAACTCATCTATTTTAACTTCTTGATTTATTTTTTATTTTTTATCAACTTAATTTTCTAATTTAGGCTGAGTCCTGCAACACCTTCTTTCATCACCGCTTCAACACCATCACCGCTGCTATTATACAGTGTCACCATCACGATGCCGCCATCACCAATCAGTCCCATCGTCGATCTTGAACCCAACCATTCACAATATTAATCCATTGACTGTTACTGTGACGATGCCATTCAATCCGCTCATCATAAATCCGCCAATGGGTTTTTGCCTCAACATATATTTCTCGAATTGAATATGGGCACGAGACGCACGCAACACTTTTATATTTCATGCCTCAACATAATACTTGTTAAATAATTGATTCAACTCCCAGCAATAATGCAATGGGAAAAATTAAATATTGAGAAGTTCCATAATTGTGGCAAACGCTTTGACTTTTATCCACATTAGCATTTCATAATTTAAAATTTAAAATGACTATATGTCATTATTTTCCTTTAAATAAAAAATAAAAAATTATTTGTCTTATTACTACTGTAGATAATACGAGGTTCCTGGTCAACCATTGGAGCTCCCTTTGTTTATGTGTTATCTATAAATCAGAAGGGGAGTTTGTTTGCCTAGTCTATGCGCACATGCATAGTGGGAGTTTAGACTTTCGATGTTTGAAGATTGCCCCAACTCAATCTGTGAGTGTTGCTTGTTTTAACATTAATATTTGTTATATTTATTTCTTTGATTTTCTTTTTATTGCTTGTTTTATAACACACACATATATATATATATGGGAATTTACAAGTTAGTTCTAGCTCCTCAGATTGAACATGGCTACTGCCTGGGATATGTTGGCTGAAATGCTAAGTCCGTCTCCTGAAGAAGGTATATATATATATATACTCATACTGGAACGCATACTTGATTTTGTTATTGATGGTGTAGCATTATTTTTCTCTTTAGTTTTAGAGTATGTATCTAGGCAATTACTGGGGTGGTGTTTTTTCATTTATATTCTTGTCAAGTTTATTTGTTGTTGTATGTGGGAGAAATTATTGAGTAATACAGAAATATGTTTTGATATATTTAATTTAAACAGGAAGGCATAATAATAATGATGAGAGCGTTGTGAATGTGAAGCATGGTTCTTTGTACGAAAGTTTGAAGTCTGGTGATTGGAATGCTGCAAAGGAATATATTGATCGACACCCCGAGTCACTAACACATAGAGGTTCATCAAGCGGTGGGACAGCTCTTCACGTGGCAATCGAGTGGAAGCAGTTACACATTGTGGAAGAGTTGTTGAAGCTGATGACAGGAGAGGACTTGGAAATTGAAGATGGCGATGGTTTCACAGCTTTTTTCTATGCTTTGATAAGAGGAACGGCCCCAATAGTTGCCAGCATGGTAAAAAAGAACGAGAATTTAGTTACCAAGCGTGTTATGACCAACGCAGGCGCTATATGACTCCAGTTTTATACGCTTGTGTTTTGGGCAGCTGGAAAATAGCTCGCTTTCTCTATTCTCGCACTCCAATCCATGTTTTGACTCAAGACAATAATGGCCGCCAAGGAGCTGAACTTATTTCCCAGTGCTTTTTCCAGAGAAATAAATTTGGTAATTTTGACATCATTTTCAATTATATATATAAATAACCAATTATAGTATATGTTGATTTGTGGCTGCTTATATGATGAACCAACTATACTATAGATATTGGATGGGATTTACTTCAGCATTGCCCAAAATTGGCCCTTACTGAAACTTACTTCGGGTGCTCCCCTTTAAATACACTAGTTAATTTGCGTTCAGCATTTTCAAGTACGATTTCTCTCAAATTTTGGTAACGCTGAATCTATAACAATTAATATTTACGGTTTCCCTCAAGTACGTACACCGTGTTCAAAGTGTTCATCATACAAAACATTTTTGTATTTTTTTATACAAAACATTTTCTTCTTGGTTTTTTATTTTGGTTTTCAATATTGCATCCTTCGTTATATTTTATGTAAAAAGAAGCTCATGTAAAGTGTTCATCATATACGTACACATTTTTGTATGTTTTTGTTTTCTTTTTGTTTTTGTTTTGTCAACATCTTCGGATTTCGCCATGCAGTTATGGGTTTCTTTCAAGAAGTTGTCAAGAATCTTCTCAAACGGTTAGGTATGCTAGCTACATCCATCCACATTATTGATTCTTGGTTTAATTCTCACTTTTGAAATACGTTGTAGATTAATATTGTTTTCACTGTTAACCTAGAAATCCGTGACTTGCATGAAATGAAATGAGATTGGGCCATGACCGAATTCTTCAAATTCTACGGCTCATGTGTGACGTGGTAAAACATACAAATCTTGACTGGAAGCAAACTATCTTCGTGCAAAAGGCAATCCTCCGAGCTGTAGAAGGAGGAAAAGTGGAGTTTATTAAGGAGATGTGTAAGGCGAATCCAAGAATCCTACTAACGAAGATGGATGAAAGAGGCAGATCTATATTTCTTTATGCCGTTGAATGTCGTCAAGAAAAAGTTTTTAATCTTATATATGGGCTCAGTGAATATGATAGGAATGCTATCTTAACGCGTGCAGATGACTTCAACAATACCATCCTACATGCAGCAGGGAGTTTGTCTGGACATCTTAATCATATTCAAGGTGCAGCTTTGCAAATGCAAAGAGAGCTACAATGGTTCAAGGTCAGATTTTCTCACTTTATTGCATGTACGTAACCTTAGACAATTACTTTGTTATATATATTTATAGGCTATATATGTGATGTGAGTTTTCTTAATGAAATGTAGGAGGTGGAGAGTATTGTACCCCCATCGTCCTTAGAAATGATAAATGTTACTGAGAAAATGACAGCACAAGAAGTATTCACCAAGAACCACAAAGAATTGGTGAAGGAAGGAGAAGAGTCAATAAAAGGGATAGCAACTTCTTGCACAGTCGTAGGTGCCCTCATTGTTACCATTATGTTTGCTGCTGCATTTACAGTTCCTGGTGGAAGCAATCAAGATACAGGTTTTTCCATCTTCTTAAGAAAGAAGTTATTTTTTATAATTTCAGATTCTATATCACTCTTTTCTTCAACGACATCAGTGATGATCACTGATATTCTTGAGAATTCTTATGTCACGCTATGCAGAATATGATTTCCTCAGGTCTTTGCCCACAAAAATGATATTAGGCCTTTTCACCCTTTTTTTATCTGTCGCCACCATGATGGTTGCTTTTTCTTCAACTCTTTTTATTATGCTTGAGGGAGAATCATGGGTATTTATTCCAGTCATTTTGCTTGCTAGGGTTCCAATCAGCTCGTTTGTGTGGATGCAATTCCCCCTCTTTCTTGACATTTTCATGTTTACCTATGGAAAAGGAATATTTGACAAGAAATGCAAAGCCGGGGAATAAAATCTTGATTATGAGGTGTGATGTTTATCTTCTGATGTCATATGATGTTCGTTTTTTACTTTGTCACACTTTTAATAAGTTTTTATGAAACGTGCAACGAAAAGACAATGTACGTGTGTGTTTTTGTATATATCTATTTAGTTCAAATAAAACCATCCTTATAATTAACTTTGTTTGATGCGTACATTTTTATTTGAATGTTTTATGAATTATGTAAAGAAAAGACAGTATCTTGTGATTTCTACTATAATGTTTCAGTCTTTTAACAAAAAAATAAGAAGACAAAAACAGAAGACCGTATGGTTTTTTTATATGTAATTCCATTACTAGATACATGATTTAAGACATAAAGATAAGATCGACTGTAGAATATGTGAATCCATCCTAACCACTAAGGCTAATATTATATAACTTCTGGGCATCAACAGCAGCATTCTACCCTTTTTTTTTTTTGGGTCAAACAACAGCATTCTATATTAACTCAAAGTTTCTAAGGCTCGACCCAAAGGGCTTAGCTTGATAATAGTGTAACGTAATCTTCGTTCCAACACGATGATTCGTTCCCACATTATGCTTATATTTCCCAACAAAAATGGAAGTTTCTCGGATCCTTATTGCTATGTGATGTTTATCTTCTGTTTTTATTTTTATTTTTATTTGTGATCTTCTGATATCATATGATGTTCCATCTGTGTCTTTACCACTTTTAAGAAGTTTTCATGTTTCATGTAAAGAAAAGACAATGCAGGTGTTTCAAATTCTATTTTGATGTATACATTTTGTTTTGGTAGTTTTACGAATTATGCAAAGAAGAGACAATGGCATTGTTTGTATGTAAATTCAATACACTACTTGATTTTAGACATGACATACGAATATCGACATTCATAAATATTTAGAATACGTGAATTCATTCTAACCACTAAGTGTGAAGTTATATAACTTGTTGGCATCAATAACACATCGTTTTTAGGCTCATACATATGATTTAGTTTGGAGTGTCACTGTCAGATTCGTATTGTTTTTTGGGCTCGGCCCAAACATTCAAAAGCCTTAACTCGAGCCTACTCATTGGTCCAGACTTAGAGAGACTTGACGGGCCGAGCTACCACGCGCTTTTTTTTTTCTTAAGTCTTTTAGGCTAAGGCGAACATACTTGGATACGCCAACAAACAATATCATTTTTTGTATCTAATTCCAATACTAAGTACATACATGATTTAAGACAAATAATGTGGAAAGTGGAAAGTGACAAGGACTGTGTTATATCATGTGCAACATCAGTTAGTATTAAAATATTAATAAATTAGTTAGTGCTCGTAGCATTACTGCATTTATGAAAACCTTGTGTATCAAATGATAAAGATACTGAAACAAATATAGTTATCCTTAAAATCCCAAATTAATTCTTTTGGACTCGGTGTTAAGACAAATCCACAAGAAAAGATAATGCAATCATTTTTTTTTTTTTTTTTGTCATCCCCCTAGGGAGAGGGAGGGGGAATAATATATTAGGTTGGCTTTTTGGGGGTGGTGCCACCCCATGTGTAACAATAAAGGTGATTCTGTTTACTTAAATATGACATAAAAATAAACATGATAGGATAAGCTAAACATGGTCTGCATAATTAAACTTCTCTACTCTCTCAAAGAAAAAAAAATTCTTTACAAACCTGAACAAAAATCCAGCATTTTAAACTTCTTTACTCTCAAAAAGTTTCGATGTATTAATATCACCACATGCTTTGAACAATTCTTATGAGCTCTTCAATTTGGCACAATATAAATCCCGAATGCATGGGGATGCAAATGAAATCATGAGAAAGATCTTCCCTTGTTTTATGGACAGCCATGATATGTAGCGGAAATGTTTTAATTCATTGGAACATGCTAAGTCCGAGTAATATTCTAATGGAATTTGTACAAACCAAAAAGCTAGCTACTGGTACAAAAGATTGTAAGCTGGTAAATCATGTATTCTTTGAGTATCTTCTAAAGACAGCTCTCTTTCCAGCTGCGTCCTTGTTGCTTGTAGAACATCCTGAACGATTGAAAGCAGCAAATTAAGGGTTCTATTGTGATTTCGTGATTTGGAGACCTCATGCAGAGAAACAAACCAATTTGACCTAATTTCACTTTAAGTTGTGGATTAAAGAGATAAAGAGAGAATTACATTAAACTGCATGTAGGACGCATGCATTGCAAGCCACTGAGCATCAACCATTTCAAAAGCTATACAGTATAGTACATCAAAAGCGGCTTCATCTTCTGCATGCAAATCATAATCCAGGAGATTAAATATCAGAAACCAGCGCAATTTTTTTGCAGTTCTCCAATTCTTAAAGTTGAGCATTGTAACCCAAAAAAGACATTTGAGCATAACCTTGTTTGAGATGTACATTTACCTCCTAATAATCTCACGAAATTTATTCCTGGAAGACACCTTGGTTTTGCTGCAAAGTAGATCAGCAGACAAGGAAGATTCAGGAATAATTAAGATTCGTTGTTTTCATTTATAAAAACCTTGTGTAACAAATGATAGCGATATTGAAACAAATCTAAGTTATCCTTAAAATCCCAGATTAATTTTTCTGAACTGGTGTTGGGACAGATCCTCAAGAAAAAGATAATGCAACCATTTGAAACGTTTGAAGAAAGAAGATGATTTCAAGTTGATGTAAAAATAAAGGTGATTCTGTTTTCTTAAATATGATAGAAAACTAAACATGATAGGATAAGCTTCATGGTCTACATATTTAAACTTCTTTACAAACCTGAGCAAAGATCCAGCATTTTAATCAACATAAATGATATGTTTATTCCAGCAACAGCAAAAGGGTATTCCCAAGTTGCTCGCTTCCCATCTTCCTTGAACAATAACCTACGGAAAGACACCTTCATTTTGGATTTTATAAAATTAGTATTAACTCATTTTTTGTGCACTTCTGAAATTAGGAAGGTAAAACACAAGGGCTTGGAGGGGGAGCCAGAAAAGGAAAATACGATTATTTGCAGGACCCACACAACAGGACAGAAGGCATACCGGATAAGTCCTGGCGAAAAACAGCAAGTTCTCTAGGGAGATAAAACCGCAACCCCTGAAGAGAGCATTTTACTATAAGAGAACTGCAGAACAAACTATCCTACTAACATTTCCTTTTAGCAAAGTCCTTTCTACATTCATGAAAATCATGAAACAAACTATAATTCAATTAGACAGAATTGTACCTAAAGTCAGTAGAAGGGTTAGAACCTTGCCACCCCATCTCTTTCCATTGCTCAGAAATTAAACCTTGCAGAGCAACATCTGGAAAGGCAGCATGCCACAATGCTTTCAAGGCTTCCTGAAGTCATATAGAATAACATAATCTAGTCAATGACATAGCACCAAACCCTTAATAAAAAGGGGGAGGGCGAAGCAGAATGGTAAACAATGTAAGAGCTGAAAATTAAGCAATTCTATTGAAGATTCAACATGAAAAAATTAAATTGAAAAATCAAATGGTATAGTCGTGATAGCAAGTTGTTCCTCAGTAGCTAAGATTTATTAGTAAGCCCTAGTAGTGATAACCCCTATCAGACTCAGATTACAGATAACGAAATAACAGATGTATGGTCATCAAATTTAAACATAGCTCAATTAAACCAAATTAAACCAGGATAACAGTGGATAAAAAGTGAGAAAAAAAAAAAACTGATTTAGCACCAGCATGAAGAATATACTTGATGATCAGGGCGATTCTCATCAAAAGGAACTTGTAATCGTGCTTGAAGCCTCAAAAGTCTCTGTTCCTGTTTAGAAATTGAAAATTATATTGGAAGTCTGTCAAACGGATAACAGTGAAGAAAATCATTTCAGGAACTTTAAAAATCAACCAAAGCTAGAAGTGCATGTTTGAGTCTTCAGTAATTCCAAGAACGTTCCTAAATACTAAGTCTGGTATCATCTATCAGAAATATTGTATATGATGACATCAAGACGATAATTAACACTGAAAAAAATACCAACTTGCATAAACCACATGAATGTCCAGAATCAACACGTTATACTATTCAGACACTATGGCAGTTTCTCATATAGTTAAGTAGTCTAAGTAGATGGGAAGTAAGAGATGCAAGCTTGCATTCATTGACAAACTCAACATCATAAGCAAATGTTAGCAAAACACTGGAAACAAAAACCACTACTCGCTTCAACTTATACCTGAAGAGGACTCAAAGAGTAGTCACCATGCTTCTCATTTCGTTTGTTGCTTGAGCGGGTAAACAGTCCTGTCCATGATCGTGGTCCAACCATAGCATTAACTGCAACCATTAAACACTTGTTAGTGAAATATGAGAGTTTGTGTAGAGAGTGGTTGCACATTTTATTACAAATTTTTGGTAGTTTAACAAGAACATGGTCAGCGTAGCATTGGTACCAGTACATACAAGACCTATTATGTTTTAAGAGATTTTCTTCAAAAATGCATACAATATAACAGATGAAAGATGTCCAGGAACTAAAGGCGTCCTATGAGACACACTGTTAGTGAGATTTTCTTCCTCATTTCCCAGTAAATTTTGTCGACATAATTAGTGAGAGAAAAAAAATCCACGAGACACACTGTTCCTCTGCTAACTTAAAACTGCCAATCCAGGAATCAATCCAAATTCCAAATAGAGCCACCAGTATTCACTCCACCATGAAGATATTGCTATATCTAACAATCACATTTCCCATGACCTTTAAGTTCATTGTAAAATACCAAACTTGTGGTAATGACGTACAAGGTCTCCTCAAGAGATCTCAATATGAAACAATGAAGGTTCAACCCAACTATCTATGTTATTTCAAGACAAAGGAGGAAGTGACAAAGTGTTATGCTATGCAGAAGTGTCAGTCAGTTACCAAGAAATAAATTCCTTTAACCAATACCATCTTGTTTCTGTTAGGTAGTACTCGTAGAAATTGGATGAGCAGTTCATCACGTATGACAATGAAAAGTAGGAATTAAAGAAATATGGAAATTCCGTTACATAATAAAAAGAAAATTAAGAGTATTCTATTGAAAACTTGAGAGAGAGAGAGAGAGAGAGAGAGAGAGAGAGAGAGAGAGAGAGAGAGAGAGAGAGGAGGGTGTGGAACCAAAGAAGGATTGATTGGAGAAAAAAAAAATCAACTGTACTCACTAAAACATTGAGCTAACTGCGATTTGACATGAGTTGAATCATGTGGCCATTCCAACTCCCCATCGCGTTTCTTATGTCTACGATAAATTTCATCCTCATCAACCTACATTTGATATTTGAAAAGGCATTTCAGTACTTATAAATCGTTGCACAACACAATATAGCATAGCAAAAGTTTTGAATTCATGTATAGATCTCATTCACTCAAGTGTCGTAACATGAAATGTTTAGAAGCTACAGAGCATGTAGATGCACACAAACAAAAAAGAATTACTTTAACTTGTTAACAAATGTGGCAAACGCAACACAAAATAAAAACTTTTGGTTGATGTACACACTTGATAAAGAAAAACAAAGCAGCAGACAGACAAACTATGGATTCTGATAACCAACAAGGCTGTCATGAGTCATTAGAAGGCTTGCATATCAATAAGCAAAAGATCATCAATTAGAAAATTGAATCAAAGTATGATAATTTCACTTCAGAATATGAAAATACAGACTATTAACCAGTGAGCAATCCTAAGGGGCTGTAAATCACCACCAGCATTGATCTACATTAATCTTCCATACACATACAGAACAACAAAGAGATGGGATGGATAATTTACTCTGTGATGGGAAGAGCAAGAAGGAAAGCATTGCCTATGCTTCCTTAATCTCATGAGGGGGGGCAAAATCCAGAGAGGGAGAGAGGGAGAGAGAATCTTTCACCCTTTTTAACCGAAAGCAAAAAGGCAAAAAACAAAAAGGAATTTGAAGAAATATGGGTGGCAAATGATTGCACCCAACTCATGCTCTTCAGTCTTCTCCTATAATTCAACCTCACGATTATTCAACTTTTCTTTGTCTACCCAATTTACTTTAAATAAAGGCCGAGAAAGTCAAGGAATGGCATATTGGTATAAATACAGGGGTGCCCAGAAGCTATGAAGATGGGAACTTTCTAAAGGGAAAAGATTAATGGCACAATTAAAGGGCTTTTTTTGCATAATTTATGATGGAAAAGATACGCAATATAAAGAAAGATTGAAACTTTGATGAAAAGGTGAGGTGGGTACCTCTGCACGCATAGCATTGACATACAAGACAAATATAACATTGCAACATACAAAGCTATAGAGAGAGAGAGAGAGACATAGGGACATAGACAAAAATACCTGCTATGGCATCTGAGGAGACATGTTGGCGGTGGTGGTGTTGTTGGTGATGATGGTGTCACGACGGGGCCCACTCGAAGAAAGTGGTGGTGGGAGCAGGGCTGATACAGAGAGAAGAGGAAGCAGGATGGCATTATCTTTTTTTTTTTTTTTTTTTTAGAATGAAAAACTTTGCATCCAAAAATGGAGTCTATAGGGGTTGTTTTGTCTCAATCCGTCAATGGCACTGAAACCAGTCAATTTCCTGCAAACCAGCCTAGATATTAGCTATCGGTTAGGTTGCTTCTTTTTAAACCTTGGTGGTCTGTTCCTTGTGGCCACGCACGTGCGAAAATATTGTTATTCCAATTGGCTTACTGCTAATATGACTCGTTTAACAAATCATTTTTGGAATCCTCTTTGGATCTATTTCCTAACTTGCAAATTTTACATATGGTACAATGTACAAACAATGTGTTTCTTTCTAATGAGAAAATCTTAAAAAAAATTCTAATCATGATTTGTAAATATTCGTAGATCACATCACCTCATTGCGAAGTTTAACAAATACATATGATCATTTTGAGGGTTGTTATTTGTTACTTGAGGTCATCACTCGAGGTCATAATGTGTCGACGAGATAGAATTTTTAGTGTTTAAAATGTGCGTGACTTAGGTAACTTTGTAACTTGTTACATAAAAACTGAAGAAACTAAAGGAGCTTTTTTCAAACAAATTTGAAACCACTAAACATCAAAAGAAAATTCCAGGTCCTGGTAATTTCATAACATTATACCATCATCAGTAACAAACTCTCTGATTACAAACAGGAGCAATCTTTCCCTAGCTAAGAAACTGGAGGGTCCAAAAAGAAGACTGGGGATACTATGTTAGACTAAAATTGACATAAAAATTAGTTGACATTTGAATCATATGAGCATGAACTAAGGAACAGGATAAGACTTGTTATGGCACATGCACTTGTAAGCCATGGGACATGTCTCAGCCTCTGCGATTGATGCGCAGATAAAGCTCACCATCACAAGCCTACATGGTGAGCAAGATCCACAAGCATGGGAACAATCTGGCAAGCTCGACCCTGCCACTTGGAGTGTATCTGGCCCCCTAATTCTCTTATAACTAATTGGCCTTCTTTCTTCCACTGCACCCTCTCTAATTGTGCTCTTTGGTATTAACACTGAAGACTTCAGATGGCGCCCATGACCTGCATCATAATTAATCAACAGAAAAGGAAAATTAGAGAAATGTTTAACGATAATTACAATTTAATCACAACCAACAATTTTGAGAGAGAGTATTTATACGTGAGTGAGGCCGAGCTATATGCCTAGCAGACATGGAATTTGGAAATAAAAGGAGAGCAACCATAATTGCAGCTACCCAAAACGAACCCTTCATGGATTTTTCTTGAAATTTTTTTTTTCTCTTATGCAAAAGCTAGAGAAGGTCTCGAGTGATTGAGAAAATGGTGGAAAGAAAAGGTTGAAGCAGATGAATATTTATAGAAGGCAGGACCAAGAAGAAAGTATTGAAGCAAATCACAGGAGTAAGAGGTATGACAAGAGAAGGTCACATGAAAGACACAAGATTGTATGTTCACAGTCACAGATAGTCACAGGACTCAAGCTTTGCTTTTGTTGGGTTCCATGGAAGAAGGGTGATATGGCTAGGCTCAAGAATTTACGGAATTAAAATGGTGCTTCTTTTACGTGAACTACTCTGACTCAGACCTTGGCTCACATACATTATACATACCCATTAATGCAAGTTACATTAATTAATGTATTCTACAGAAAATAAAAAATAAAAGTTAAAAAAATTGAAGGCTCAAGGTAATAAATTTGGTAACTGAGGGTCTGTTGTGACTGCCATTAATAATATGCGCTAGAATCTAGATAGCTGCTGTGTATTTGGTGAACTTAAGAAGCTAGCTAGGATCTATGGTCCTTCATGGACCCTCTCAAATGTGAAGCCGCTTTGTTTGATGTTTACTGGCAAGTGCCAATATGTATCTGTAGCCATAAAAATTCAATTGGAACATGCATTGACCTGTACAAGTCTTGCCAAACCTTACAGGAGAATCAACCTAAAAGCCTAAAAGCCTAAAAGGCCGACTGCAGCAGCTTAACCCTATTAAATTATGAGTAGATATGCATATATAGCTTTTGGTATTTGGTGGCCCTTTTGCTCAAGTTTAGTTGATAAAGTGCTACATGGGAAGGAGGGGAATTATAACTCAAGTTGTTAAGTGCATTTATTTTTGTATTCGAGGTTTTAAGTTCGATTTCCCCCTTTCCTAATATCGTTTATTGAAAATACCTGTAGAATGTCTATATATATACCTAGAGAAGGTTAAATAGACTAATTCGATTTTTGCAATAAATAATAATCAACTTTCGAAGCAGGATTGATATGTGTTATCAATCCTGAAATGTGCAAAGCTTAAAATAAAAGAATACGCAGATATTTATTTTACGTGGTAAAACTCCACCTATGGGGAAAAATCACGGGACTACTTAGTCTAGAACGAATCCACTATAGAATTGAGATTACAAGAAGTACTTACACACACTTATCCTAGACTCAATCTAGATAATGTTTACCGACTTCTTCATAACTCAACTTCTGTCACGGGATGATCTTTGACACTCCTTATGTTGAACGCAATACTGGTCACGATTGCTTTAAGCTCACCAGAGGATAAACGCCACAAACGTCTTGGTGCCCTTGACCGTATGAGCCACCGACATGCATATGTATGAAATATGAATGATGAATGATTTTGATAAATCACCAAGCAACCACGAGCCCTTGATGACTTACCGTGAAAAATAAGTACAACAGCTTTTCCAAAAACATATTCAATATGCTCTCAAAATTAATGCGTTGAAAAGCTACACTACGAAAAGAAGACACCTTGTTTTTATTCAAAACAAGTTCTCTCACTCAAGAGAAACTTACGTGACCACCAATCCAATTCACCAAAGACTTTCAACCTTATTCAACTACCACACAACAAAACCTTATGCAATGTGGACACTAGTTAATGTTTGGGCCTAATTTGACACGCCCAATCTAAAATTAAAAAGCCCACAAAACAGAAAAGAACAGAGGACTAGGCTTTAATTCAAAAAAGAGAGAGTTCAAAAACACATCAAAAGCCCACGTCTTTCACGAAATGGCATAAAACGGGTGAACAGTTAAACACGTCAAACATGAGACCACTCATACTGTTCAAGCATGAATGTTTCTTTTGATTCAATTTACATGCTATGTGATGATGCCAGCTAATGCACGATGTGAGAAAACCTCATGACTTTCTACTACAGCCAATCCTTTAAAACAATATCTACTTAACAAATTAATTAGACCAATCAAGTAGGAAATATTATCAAGAGATAAAATCTAATCCTATTAAAAATAGGATTAACATAAAAATACTTGAGTGAAAATAATTCCAACTAGGAGTCCTATAGTGAATGCATGATTATGTCATGATTTACCTGTTGTCAAGTTTCTCATATGGTCAGGTCATGCCTCGGAAGTATATGGTTGAGAGAATTGTGCCAAAGCGTCCAGTAACAATTCCTCACAAACTAATTTTTAACCTATGCTAAAGTCTAAGAAATGCAAATACGATTTTCGTACTAACACTCATATTAAAAATAAAGTAAAAAAGATTTTTTTTAAAAAAAGTGATACATTTGAGAATTGAGAAGATATAACATTCATTACGCTTCTTTTTCTTTTAATTCCCTTCTATTAACACTTTTTAATTCCCTTCTTTTTCTTTTACTAAGACTTTTTAAAGCAGTCCTTATGAAAAAGAGCTAAGGATTTTTAAAATCAATTGCAATATTATCACTAAGGCTTGAACATACTCACTCTGAGTCAAATTTAGCCAATTGTATCCACATTGAACACGAAAATATCATATATATATTACCGATCTACAAATTTTTTATGACAGGGATGGTTTATTATATTGCTTTTTCTGGGGGCTTCCAAATTCAAAATAAAAAACAAGGACAACACAAAGGTACATACATTGGCTCTTCTAGATAAAGACTTTTTGCTTGAAAATCATCGAATTCTAACATATGCTGACTACTTAAATTAAAAAATCCAACTACTTCTTGGTCAAAGGTCAATAGTGGGAAACACCTGAGTACCAGGCAGTCGAGTTCACCCAAAAACAAAATTACTCTAGGTATTTGCTCTAGTCTTCTTTTCCATGTCACCATTGAAGGTTTGGTTGGACCTCAAAAAAAACTATTATATTTTTAGTGTTTGACACATGTTTATAATAATAATTATAATTAATTTTTTACTTTGTATTTAAGGAATTATAATTATGCATTTATGAAATCATAGTTATATATATAAACACGTATCAAGTGTTGAGAAAAATGAAAAGGATGATACATCTTGGGTTAAAGTGGTGAACAAAAATACTCTCCCAAAAAACTTCAATTGTGACTATTTGACATGCCATGGTGCCACTTTTCATTTAACAAGTTAGTTGGAGATGCTTTTATAGTTAATTGGTTAACCTCCTTTTACTTAGGCTATAAGCTGATGCTTATGCTTTATATTTTCCACCTTGATTCCAAAATTATTATCGAAACCCCCATTCCAACTAAAACTTAGGTATAATCTCCTAACTATGAAGAGCCAATAACATTCCCTAAGAATCGTAGATGGAGGATCACAAACAGTGGGTTTGCGCCACGTGTAATTATGTGGTAGTAGTAGAAATAAATATGAATGAATCTTCCTGGTGGTTGTTGAGCAATATTTGGCTTGCTATTCAAACATTACAATTGGCTATTGCTAGAGGGTGGTGGCGCCAGCCAAGAAAGAAAAAAAGGAAAAGAATGAAATAACAGTCAACGGCTACTTCAAAAGTCTCATTCAAACAATTAAGAAAACGTGTAGAACCAAAAATAAAATTCTCTGCTTGATATTTGTATATAAGTTAGCAACTGAAATACCACAACAACCCAAAACTCCTCTCCAGCTTTATTTATAAATCTCATCATCAGTGTGTGCTCAAATTATAAGCAAAGCCATGAACGGTCTAGTCCGCGGCGCCACCGCCAGTTTGAGCCGGCGGTTCGACGGTTATGAGCCGCTGGATCGAGTGATGAGAAGTGCAAGCAGGCGTGATGTTCGGCTGAGGAGATCAATGTCGTTTAAGCGTGAGAAAGTGGCACATGTTCCATTGAGAAATAACGAGGACAGAGCCAAGCAAAAGCGGCAGATATTTCTCAACTCCTACAAGTTTGAGTCACCCAAAAAATCTCAACGCTCAAGGTGTATGAAGCTCAACAAGGTGGCTTGTAAGGTTAAGACAGTTGTGGGGAAGCTAGTGTCGTCGTTCTTCCGAATTGGAGGTTTCCGATCTTGTAATTGTCGTTTGGCCATCCATGCCTCCTCCCCAAGACCTCGTAGGAATTGATACTATATAAGCTAAAAAAGTAGACCTTGATTGCATGAGTAAATATTCTTTACAACTAAAGTTATAACTTTGAAGAATCACCGAATTCCTTGTAAAAAGTTTTTTTTTGAGCTATTAATGAATTGTTAATTATAAGTAGTAAGTTGGGAAATTCATCGAAACTCATTATTTATGGATAATAAGGTGATCAATTTGATTTATGCTATTCTCTATTAATTTGGATTCATTACAGCGAAGGTAGTAAATTTAGTGGTACTTTGAGCCTAAAATAGAAAATTGAGGAAACTAAAGATATAATTGTTTGAACCCAAAAAATCGGTTTGACGCACAATTACAATACAAGGCACTGTCAATGTTTGACAATATCCACGCACCACACAAAATATAACAAAGTCCTTAACCAATAGAAATTACCATATATCCCAACAAAAAATCCCACCACCCTTTCCTCGTCACATTTACGTCCGCCTCCAGCTTCATAATCCAGCTGATAATCATTAGATCGAAGAAGAAGAAGAAGAAAGATCAAGTGCCCCTCTTTCTTCTTCGTTCTTCTTATACTTAAAACATACGTACAGCATATGCATATGAATTAAGTAATTGAAGGGTTAAGTACGTACGTACTCAATTCAATTGAAATCGCTACCTTAAGGAGTTATACCATTAAATATTATCATATACTATGCACTCTGGCCCTAATCACCCTCCACCGCCCCCATACGTGATGCTTCAAGATCAAGGTGCCCCTGGCCACTATCCAGGACCCCATGGTCGCAATCCTCCCCGGTTCAATGGCCAATACCGCCCCAACGGGCGCCGCAAAAATACTTGCTTGAGGTGCTATTGTTGTTTCTATTGTTGCTTTTTCATAACCCTAGTGGTGATCATCGCAGCCGTGGTTATCAGCTTCATCATAATTAACCCGCGCGTGCCCGAGTACAAAATTAATGACTTCTCTGTCAAGGCATTCAATCTCACCCCTGATTTCAACCTCAACGCGCATTTTGTGATCACGGTAAAAGCTGAGAACCCTAACAAGCAAATCTCCATGATATATGGGAAGGGCAGCAGTGTAACCCTCTTGTATTCGGGGAAGAAGCTTTGCTCTGGGCAGGTACCAGATTTTACTCAACCCACAAAGAACACGACCATGATTAATGTAGACCTCAAAGGAGACTTGAAAGGGAGTGACTTCGGAGGCTCCTTGGGAGAGTCACTCATGGAGAAAATGAAGAGTGATAAGATCCCTTTGACTGTTGCGGTCAGGGTACCTGTAAATGCAGCGATGGGAAAAATGCATGTGTTGAAAGATCCAATGGGGATTTATGTCAACTGCTCCATGGTCGTCAATAATTTGTCCCAACCAGATAAGAAAGTAGGGATTTCAGACACAAAATATGACGTTGATTTTTCATATAAGTTCAAACATTGATGAAAACCCCAATGTTATATACGAGGTGGGAAGTTGAGCACTATGTTAGCCATATTCTAGCTAGCTAGCTGCTTAATTTCTGCAGAGGGAAGTTCAATTGCAGGGTTAATTAATGTGTTGTTCTTAAAAAACAAAATTTCTTCATTTTTTTTCCTTCCAAATGTAATGCACAAAATTATTGTGTCTGTTACTTTAGCAATTTTTTTTCGAGCACGAAATTATAAATGGTACAGTACATATGTGACTTTGTTTGCACATTATTTGGTGTATTTACTTTTGTACAAGAACCGTTATTCGATCGATAGTTGCATCCCACCTATGGAAATTTTATGTTCTTCAGTTTAAGATGTTGTTGAAAAACCTTCAAACTCCATCATGGAGGTTAAAGCTGCCATCAATTACTTCCAAACAAAGGACATGGATGAGCTCGTCAAATTCCATTAATACGTGGAACAGAATTTGACATTCTTCTTCAGTTTTAAGATAAGAACACGTTAATTGTTCCTTGGCTCTCTCTACTTGTGATACAAAATTCTCTCAAAATATCTTGTAGATTTGTAATGCAGGTACGAAGAAGCTTGAATCATTAGGGAAGTAGAACTTCCTTTAGGGCCAGGTCCTTGACAGGATTACTTCTACAAGGTCTTAAGTTGGGCTTTCAAAAATAAACCCATTAAAATTTTTACAAACAGACCAAGGAGGAAGTGGGTGTGCCACTTTTTTTTTTTTTTTTTTTTTTTTCTTTTCCAATTTTAATTTTACAATACATATGCTTTCTTTTTTTAAGATTGTATTATAATTTAGTCAAGAAAGCCACTAGTCACAAAGGGCTCCTCCACTAACGATCACGCTGGATGGAAAAAACTCTGACATAGAAAGAAATCATATGCTTTCTAAGTTGAAACAAATCCTATATCATTCTATTGTAAAGTAATTCAGTGAATTGTTCTTTTTTGCTTCTAATTAAGATAGAAACCTGGCGACAGAAAAGAAAGAGTCTACAGGGGAATTTCTTGTTACCTTTTCTTTATTTACTTCTTTCTTGGCATCTCTAAAGGGCATATCTCTCCATTTTCTTTAATTAAAGAATTTATTTTAATTGAACTTTTTCTTGATCCTTTGGTTGCCCACACCACAGGTCAGGTCATGACTCTTCTTAATAACATACACCTACTATATTCTCTATTGAGAGAGACTGATTTCGTTCCCATGGGTCACAAGAATGGCAATATGGCATTGAAAGAAGATAATTAAGGCCCAATTAACCTGCTTAAACACTTTCTAAAGTAAGTTTACATTCAATAATATGGATGGAGAAAATTAACATTCCCGTGCTTAAATAAGAAATATTGGATGATGGTTCTGCCACTGTGCAGCGTGCACTAGTGAGTAATTATTAGCACAAAAGAAACATTATCAAAGAAAGTTGTGGGAGTCAGCAAGTCACCTTTTTTTTTTCCTTTTTCTTTTCTTCTTATAATTGACCTGCATCATTGGAGCTTTACCTTTATCCACAAGGCTGCCTCCCCAACTCATCCCCCCTGCAGCTTGCATGCTCTGTGTCTGTGGCATCAGTTGGTCACCAGCCCAAATATACCTAAACTAGTTTATGAGAGAGAGAGAGAGAGAGAGAGAGAGAGAGGGTGGGTTTGATTACCTATTCCTTTGAGTCTTTGACTGAAAAAACTACCAACCACGCAGCCATTTTGCATTTGTTTGGTGAAGCATCTTGTGTGCTACATTTTTCTTTTGGTTTCTTTTTTCACTTTTATCCGACAAGGATGAGAATGAGCAGGTGAGGATGCAGTGTCAATGCGTGTGTGTTAAGGTTCTGTACAAATAAAATGATGTTCATCTTAGGCAAATTACAAGGGTGATCTGATCACCATTATCTTTCAACTTTAACAAAACTAACCTTTAAAAAGTAAAAAAGCAAAAATGAAATGAATGAAATTCCATTACACTATTCATGAATATTATGGATTTTTCTGATATCAAAGTTTTCATAACCCATTTCTGTAATTCATCTTTTCTTAACTGACCCTTTTGCCACTGAAATCTTCTAATTTTACCACTTCTAAGTCAATGAGCAGGAAATTTCTATTTTTTATTTCTCATTTTGTCCCTTCGAGACTCTGAGTCTTCAATTATATCATCATTATCCTTTTTTCGGTCTGAACACACACAATTATCAAGATCACAAAGAAACGGAGCTTTGCAAAAATTTCCAGCCCCATGTACTCTGCTCTTATAATGTGGCTTCCATAGTGGCCTCACAAGTGTCCCAAAACGACTTTCTAGTGGTAGTGGGAGCAGATTTTCAAGGAGACCAACAATGAAAGAACTGTCTCGTGCCTCTCTCTCTCCCACTCTCTCTCTCTCTCCTCTATTTCAACCTTTTCAAACCCACTCCTCGTAAGTAGGCAACACCAACAACACCCTCTAAAGTGAACCCAACTGTCATGTTGGTTGCTAGTTCTGCTGCCTGCTTGTTTCAGTCTTTCACCTTTATCCTCTGTCTTTCATCAACTCTCACAAACTAAAAAAGTCTCTCTTTCTCTCTGTTCCATTGCTCAAGCTTTAGCTGCAAATTAAGCTGGTGTTCCTCGTACCATTCTCTTCTTTGTACCTTTGAAACGGATAAAACAGAGACAACCCAACATGTTCGACATCTTGTTCGGGTGGCGAAAAGCTTCAAAATGGTACTCAGATATGAAAGTTCAGATTTTTTTTTTGTTGGGTTGTTTTTATTGGGAACCAATTGTAGTTGCTTGTTATGAACCAAGAAGTTGTCTTGCTCTGCATGTGCATGGTCTTATTGTTGCAGCAAGAAGCTGATCAAACAGGTCCAGTGCCGGCTCAAGTTGCTGAAGAACAAGAGGCAGACAATTGTGAGGCAATTGCGCGAAGACGTGGCGGAGCTGATCAAACATGGCCACGAAGACAAAGCCTTCAACAGGGTAAAACCCCGTGATGGAATTCATTCATTACCCTTTTGTCAAATCAAGATCCCTCTGTTTTCTTCTTTTTTCAATTACTCGTGAATTCTGTTCTGGGGTTAGTTCAAATTTTGCTGATATGGAATCTGGGTTTCCCCCAAGCACGTTTTGGTGATAAAGTTTAGAGGTTAAAAGTTTTACCCGGAAATAAATGGATGATGCCAAGTACTCATCTGTAATTTTTAGAATTGTTTTGATCTGTTTTTTCTCACTAATTTCTCTAGTTTTTGTTTTTGTGCTTTTCATACTAAACCCATAATTTATTTTCGGTCTCAGTTTTGTGCTTAATCTTGACTTCATTTTTGTTTTGTTCAGGTTGGACAGATAATCAAAGATGAATGCATAGTGGCAGTGTATGAATTGTTGGACAATTTCTGTGAATTCATCCTCATCCATCTTCCTTACATCCGCAGACACAAGTATGCCTTGAATTTCCAACCACTTTGCTTCCCCATCTAATGATCTGATTTTTTTTCTTTCCTAGTCTTTTTTGTTTTCCCTTACTGTGATTTTAAATGATAGTATTCTTCTGTAATTTGGTGGTTCCAGGGACTGTCCAAATGACATTAACGAAGCAGTTTCGAGTCTTATATATGCTTCTGCAAGATGTGGGGATCTCCCTGAGCTTAGGGTGATCAGGAAGCTCTTTGGTGAACGATATGGGCAGAAATTTGCAGTAACTGCTCTTGAACTATTCCCTGGGAATCTTGTGAACCGTCAGGTTGTCAAGTTGTTACAATTTGCAGACTATTTTAAGCGATGTTTCTGCTTATTTCATAAGGGCTCTTTGAGTGATGCATGAATAGAACTAACAAAATCTGAAATCACAGTTGATTGAGAAACTCTCCCCAAAGTCAGTGACAGATGATATGAAGCAAAGATTGGTCAATGAAATAGCCAGGAATTACTGCATCAAACCAGAGGTCTTAGCAATTGAGTACTATTCTGAATGGCAACAAAAGGTAAGTGCATACTTCTATCAACATAGTTAGACAAGTGTACTGAACTTAAACTCAACTCCTTTGTTTTGTGAACCTTAGGTGAAAGAAATTGGCGGACTTAGAGTACTTGATACAGATGTTCAGACATATTATGAAGGAACTGAAAGATCTGAATTGCAAATTGTAAATGTGGAGGAGATAGAACGAGAAGTCGTAGATGTTGATTCTAATGTATCTAGTACTTCTGCTAGTTCTTCATTAGCTATGCAAGTTGGCCCAACTATATCGGAGTCTTTAATGCATGATAAGCCACAGATTGAAGAGAATTGTGCTGAAGTTGATTCTCCAAGTATGTCTACTGTGGGCACTGAAGAAAGTCAGAGCAGTACTGTTGGCAGCACAACAAGAGATGGAGATATAGTGATTTACATGGATGACATAGAAGAAGTTCAATCATTTACAGCAAGAAGAGATGGAGACTCCCAGGACCAAAGAATTTTCAAGTTCAAAGCTATCGAACCCAAGAGGGAGAATCTTGAAAGCAGTTGTGATCTGAGTTATGCGGATTGTTATGAAACATGGAGTGAGAGTTCAGAGTCAAAAAGCTCCAGGAGACGTTGGAAAGGAAGTGGGAAAAGGCCGCGGAAGAGATCAGTGTGTCAGGAAAACCAATGCTTGAAGGATAATGAATGTTTAAGTTACTATGGCAGAAAGCAGCAGAAGAAAACTGTGGTGGGGGAAATTGAAAGTTCATATTCTGCACAGAAGAGTCTGAAGCAACCTTGTCACATGAAAATGGGAGCTAGCATTTTGTCATGCCAGTGTGGATGTGATGGAAAGAGACTAGGCTGTGGCTGCAGCCTTGAACATCCATGTTACTTTTGCACTGGCAATGGCAACAATGTTGATTGTCATGTTCTGCCATGGAAGCAAAAGAGAGGAATTACAACTAGGGTGGGAGTTTCAACTCATGGCCGTGAAGTACAATTGAACAAGGGAATGGAATGGCCTGATGTGCCCCAGGAACCAATGAGGAGGAGGAGCTGTGGCAATGAAGCTATGGTGTACAATGTTTTCACATATCCAGATCACCACCAACCAACTATGCAAAACAAAGTGCCCAGAGAAACCGTGGAGGAATTGGAATCAAGTATTCAATGCAGGCGTGCCTCGTGTAGTTCCACCTCTCCAAATGTGGTTAGTTCTTGGAGCACAAGAAAAGAAATGGTGCCCCCTTATATGAGAGCCGTGACTATGCCACCGGAAAGAGCAAAGGACAATCACAAAGATGACTTCCAACGATCCTTTTCAGATGCCTTCCAATATCCCACTCATGTTCACCCCAAATTGCCCGACTATGATGATATAGCAGCTAAATTCATGGCACTCAAGAAAGAGAGACTGCAAAGTAAGCCTCATTGCAGCAACCGGCAACTTTAGCTTAGCTTAGCACAAAGGCAAGTCTGCACTGTGTAGGTGTATGAAAAGGATCACTACAGCTTTGTATTCGTTCCATTCAGTTTCACATTTCTATTCTTGAGAATCTCTAGTTAATTTTCTTTCTTTTAGCCACTGCCTAGAACAGTTTGTTCTTATATAATGATATATGGCAGGATTAATAACTTTAGCTTAGCTGGGCAAATCTGCTAGAAAATTTTACTTTCAGTGGGCCTAACCTAATCCAAAGACCTTTTCTTTTACACAAAAACGATATTTTGGGCGAAAGAAAATCGCTTTAGCTACAAACCCCTTATAGGCAAAAAAATATCTAAGTACACAAGATAAATACCTAACATGGATTCGTTGCAACCTCCTCATATTTATATTTATTGTGTAGAGTGGACCAGGTTTCACATTTAATTCCGATAAGCATTCCCCTCAGTTTTCACATCAATTTCATGTGTGTAGCCACTATGTTCCAATGAAAAAGAACAACCCCACAAAAAACATGTCGCATTCTAGACTCCAGGACATGTTTTAAACTATAAAACAAACCGAACCAACACTTGGGTGAATTTAATAAACAAATCCTTATCCATGGTTAATTAAAAGATCGTATGAGAACAAAACAGTAATTGGAATTCGATACGACGTCTCATTTGGACCTCTAGAATTCTCAAATGAAGATGCCAGAAGCCCTTTGCATGCGCAAGGAAACGACACGGCGTTACTACTGGGCCTAGCTAATGTCTGCAAAACCGTCCTTTCTTGGTTGAAACCGAAACGACTATTTGAGGAGAAGTAAAATAAGATGAGAAATATCAGAATTTTGTCCCTCTGTTCATTTACCGGGTTTCCTGTATGTGCAAATTTCAACCACATTTGTACATCTCATCTCGCTCCACAAAGGGGTAAAAGAGTCAAAAAAAACAAAACTTAAAAGCTAAGAACAACTCGAGTAAATTGAAAACAAAAAACCAAGAGTCTTGATCTCTTCAATGCCAACAAAAGAGCAGATCTGAGCCGTCAAAACTGAACCATTTTTTTTTTCACCGCTCAAGCCACTAAATCAAGCCCCAGTTCCATTTTACACGCGCCGTCGTCAGCTGAGGACCTACCGCCTAACCCATAAGCATCGATCCTCCTCTTCTTCACCGGAACGACGTGGTGCGCACGTGACTGCGGTTCCAGCCCCAGCGTTAGCTCCAGAGCCAACTCTCCTTCCTGAACTGGCTCACTCCGCTTGCGAGCCGACTCCGGCTCCGGTCGAAATAACAGCTCAGCCTCAGCCGTTTCGGACGAAACCATGCTCTCCGTTTCCTTGCTTTCTCCGTCCACGTTGGCAGCCGCCTCGGACTGGTGACTCAGCGACGACTCGTGACTCGTCGACCGGTTGAACTCGTCCGCACAGCACCCCGCGCAGCTCGGTTTGGCCGAGTCGTCGGCTCCGGAGCCCGACCCAGACCCGACCTTGCTGGCCTTGGGCTTGACGACGGACCTCTTGAACCGGTACCGAGTCTTAGCCTGCTTCGGCTCGTTCGACGCGGCCGAGTTCTCGTCCTTGGACACGTGGCGAATGTCGTAGGCCTTGAGAGGTGGGCCATGTCCATCAGCAGCAGCTTCAGATGTAATCGAAGTGATCGGCTGGCCCTTCAGCACGGCTTCTACGGCGGCTTGGCAGAGCTGCCAACTTCCGGACCACAGCAACCCAACCGACCCGTAAATGGGGTTCACAATCCGCCCGCATGCCTCGTATAGCAATGATCGAAAGATTGCTGTAACAACAAAAAGTAAAAAAAACGGTTAGCTCCAGTTTCTGTTTGTTTCTCGGGAAAAGAGAATGCGAGAAAATGCACAAAAGAAAAATACTGACCAGGACGGAGGTGTTCGGGGCCGGCGTTGATGAGGTTCATGAGGCCGGCGCGGCCGTAGAACTTGGCGAGGAAAACGGTGGCGTTTGCTTGGGACTCAGGGCTCTTAATCCACTGCAAGCAAGGCCTGATGCTGCAATTCTCGCTGCAGCCTTTGCGGAGTATTCGGCATCCATTACAACTCATCCGCATTTTCGCTTCTTCTACTTGTTGTTCTAAACACAAAAGACTGATCTTGAAAGAGCAGAAAGAGAGAGAATAAAGATGGGATTTTTCTTGTTGGGTTCTTGGTTTGCGAGAGAAATGGTTTTGGGTTTTTGAATTGGGAGAGAAAGGTGAGGGTATTTAAGTGGGGGAGGGGAGAGAATAGGAAGCGCTGCTGGGTTTAACCAGGTGGTCTGCCCACTGGGGAGACGCAGTTGTTTTTATTTTATTTTATTTTTCTACAAAAGGAAGGACACTGGTTTCCACATTCAAGGAGGGTTGGCCTTCTCTCTATCCTCCTATCCTCATATCCTCCTATCTAATCTATCTCTCTTCAACTTCAACAACAATTTCCTCTATTTTATTCCATTTTCATAATTTTTTAATCAGACTCCCAATTTCCTCCACAATTCTAGCTCTCAGCGCGTGACGCCAACTCCCAATTAATGGGACTCCTTGGATGTTCTCATTGGGGTGGGGGAGCACAGCCCTTGTTGGGATGAGTGTCCTTGGTGAGAAACGACTTTGGTTCTCTTGTTATTTTTACCATTGGGGTGGGACAAAGGGGGTAAAAAGGTCATTTGAGAGGATAAAGGCCAAAAAAGATGGACAGGTGGTGGGGAAGAGGCATGCAAATGGGTACAAAAATAGAGGAAAGAAGAGAGCGGCGCGTGGCAGGCACGGTGAGGTGTCAGAGTGCGGTCGAATCGCCACATATGAGTGGAGTGGGGCCCAAGGAAGTCGATTTGATGTTTTTTGCAATTAAAATTAAAAAAGTAAAAAATGAAGGAGTAGAAAAAGGCTGGAAAAGAGCTCCTGGTTTTCGGGAGGTCGTACTGGTTTCGGGAAATAAAAACCGGGTGAAGTAGAAAACAGCGTACCGGTTTCCGGTTTTGGTACGGGACTGTGGGCGCGCTACGTGACCCATTCGCCAACGGTTTTGGGGGGTCTTCTACGTTCTCACACACACACACACAACACTCATTTTCTCCCTCTTTTTTTCGTTTTCTTTTATAAATTACAAAATTCATGCTTATCCTATAAGACAGGACGCTCAACTTGATTAGTTTATGCCACAACTGCATCCAAACAACACTCCCCACGTAACTCCATTTCTTTTATTTTTTTCCTTTTTTTTAAGGAGGTGAAAAATAGGAAAGCTACACCAACCTTTTCACACGCTGGTTTTTTTTTGTTTTTTGTTTTGGGTATATCCGATACTAAGAAATTGACAGCTTTCAATTCAATCAATATCGAATTCATGTTTTGGATTGAATCAAATTTGGATCTATGAGATTATTAGGTCATGTCTGAAACATTAATTTCTCTGTTGATAGAAGGTTAGAAAAAAAATTGCTAGCATTCCTCATAGTGTAATTCAATTTCTTGCATGTATATTAGTTTGTGAGTAATTAAATTAGGTAAACCACATTAGAGCATGCATTGGCTAAATATTAATAATCATATCTACTCCAATTAAGTTAGTTCAAAGAAAAAAAAATAAAATACCAAAGTGGTTTTGCAATAATACGGATTTGAATTCTAATATTATGTAATGCCTATAAATTTAGTATATAGTGCTCTCCATTTATTTTTTATCCTCCTAGTTCCTTACCAAATGCATGCGATAAGTGGGCGGCTAGAAAGACTTGGAAACAAATGAATTCCAGCTTCCTACCACATGCGACAATTAATTAATTAATTAATTAAAGGGCATAATGTTGATCAGCAGAATATTTGAATATTAATTAGAGAAAGAAAGGGCTTGGTGAATCTTCTGGAAAACCGAGGACAGACAAGTGGTTGAAGAGAAAGGTGGTAGATCAGTTTCATGCACGAGGCGAGGCTCCAAAGTCGTGGGTCATGAACACTTCATTATATCACGGGGGCAAAACGACACCGTTGCACCTATCTAGCAGCACACTCAGCTCCCCGTTTTTAGGAGGCACCAAATACCATTACCGCCTTTCACAAAATCTGTGTCCTGTGCAGCTGTGTTGTGCCTACTCTCATTCATCTTTGTTGAAAACAATGGGGAAAGGATAAAGTTGGTGGCTACGATGTACCCTCCTAAATTGGAAAATAATCTTCGTCGAATTAAAAAAATGTTTTGCACTTTAAACCAAACCATTAATTAATTTCATTAAGACATATGTTATGATTATTAATTGAGTTTCTTTTTCTTTTTCCCCATTTTTAGTCGATCGATGGAAGAAGTTTTAGTGTTATTTTTCTCCACAAACTGCTCGATTAATTAAGGTTTATAGAATATTAAGTAGTCCATTTTTTCCACCTTATAGGTTAGGTCAGTTAGTCATGATAGTGAATTTGTTCATTTGTACTTAAATTTGAGTTTCCTTTTTCGTAAATTAGATTAATTTAGAGTAATTTATAGCTCGTATAAAAAAATAAATTAATAAAATATTAAGTAGCAGCAGCACTAGCCATCTAAAGGGGGAACAGCTTGCGCATGTCATGTGTTCATTACGCACAACTTGCATTATCATATATATCTTTCCCGAATAAATAAATAAAAACAAGTTGTAATATCATATATTAATTCACATTAGTTAGTTCAAGGTTCATGTGAATTTGTACACAAGATTTGGAGCGTCCCGTTTTCTTTTAATGATGGTTTGCTTAGTAAATAATTAACAATATTCCTTGTAATGATGGACGCACAACCACATTGATTAATTAAGTTTGTTTTCATGTACGATTGTAAATAGGAACAATTAATGGAACACTCGTATTAATTTAATTTAAATTGGCTTTTTTGCAAAGGAATCCACTAATATAATAATTTAGAATAAATATATTTTTAAAAGAAGTCATGGGTTCGAGTCCCTGGATTCTGAATTCGATCAGGTATGAATCCTGTTCATATTTATTTACGACCTTAATTACTGTATTCAACTCCCCTTTGAAGTTTGAACCCAAATGTGAATCAAGCTTTTTATACAGTATACGTAGCGTGAAAGGCGATGTTCATGCTCGCGTGATTTATTAATTTCTCTGAACATGTTATTGCAAATTAAGTGGCGCTAATTACAGCCATATTTTATGTAGATGAAGGTAAAAAAAGAGGGCACGTGGTTGATTGTGTTTTCCATGGGAAGGCGGAAAGTTTATTCTTCTTGTAATTAACTATGTAATTAATTTAATTGCCTGACGCTGAGAAGTTGGAAGACAAAGACCTCAGTGCATTATTTGAATATGAATATAAGTTTGGCATCTAATCTTTTGATCCAAGTTGGTGGGTTCAGATGAACACTAATAGGAATTACAACAACCAAACAAGGTCTTGGAAGTGATGTGACTTTTTGTTATACGATGTTGTTTTTGTTTATTATTTATTTCCCATCAGATTAAAAGCGTATCTAAGTATTTAAAAAATTCTATATTATCCTGATAGGCACAGGCACCAAACCAAAGGGTCTTCTTCTTCCTTGTTCTGATTCTGAAGCAGACTGTGATATACGTGTAGGGCAAGCAGAAGGGATGGTGAAAATGTGCCCTCCATGCACAGGTCAGGAACAGAGATGAGATGTGAGGAGAGAGCGCGTGGCAAAGGGAGGGAGGGAGGGAGGGATCAATTGGCTGCCTGTCCAATCAGCCATGTGGGATGGTCGTCGAATTGAAAATGAAAAAGAACATGCTTATTTCCAAATTTCCCAAATCTGGTGTCACAATTGAGCTCCTGGTTTTTGGGAAGCTTCTTCTCCCTTTGTTTTCAATCCAATGGTCAAAATTGTCAAGACGCTCAATACCACTCACTCTCCCAATTCCCCTAGTTTTTCTTTTTTGTTTTATTAGACAATGATTCCATCAGGGGACTTAAGTCTGTGGGCGCCTCATGTTCAACAGTAATTACATAGATGTAGTAGTTGTGGCTCTACCCATAAACAATCTCATTCTTAATTTCTATGTTCTTTTCCTCCTAAGTTATATTCTCATTAATTGCCTTTGGCCTTGATCTAGTATTCAATCTTGACAGTCACTCACCATTGGATATAAATTCAATGATTCACTCATTCTTGTACTCCTTTTAAAAAACTTTTTTGAATTATTGGATTAATATTCAACGGTGGGTGACCACAATCTCTTGGACTCCTGTGGTCTAAGAGATCGAGACTGTCAATCTTGAATAATGATTTAGGTGCTTCTTGTGAGAGATGTTAGGATGAGTGGTTCTCGTTCAGAGTTGAACCATTATGGTAATCGTGTGCGTAAGTTTTCTTCTTCTTTTTTCTAACTTCGGCAAATATTTATTAATTGGCTTAAATGTTGAAATGGTCCCTGTGTTTTATCTTATCGGCCAATTTAGTCCTTGTGTTATTAATTTGGCCAATTTAGTCCCTGTGTTTGTATCTGTTAACAAATTTGATCCTTTTAGTCAAAATTATGTTAAAACCTTAAAAAAGAACATTTAAAATTAATTTAAAATTTTGTAATTAATTGTAAAGATTTAAACTCAAATAATAATAATGCTAAAATGATTAAAACTCACACAACCTCAACCTCCAATGGTCTCGATTCTCGTAGGAAAAAAAAAAGGGTTCTTAGTAGAATTGATGCTTACTCTTTTCTTGCTGCAAATTTTCTTCTATCTTCTGTTTAAGATTTTCTCATACTCTACCCTTCATCTCTCTCTCCTCTCCGATCCATGGATCTGGATGTCATCGACTTTTGCTACAGCCAGGATGATCAATTGGCGGTAGAGCCGTCAAGCTTACGGTGAATGGCTATGATGATCTTCATGATTTGTCAGAGAGAGAGAGAGAGAGAGAGTTGTTGTAGTTTAGGTGGGGTTGGAATGGTGGTGAGGGTGGCTATGGTTTTGGGGTTGGAGTGGTGGTGGTGATGGTGGCTGGGTTTGGGAGGTGGTTGAGGTGTGTGCGCGAATTGGGGAAGGTGAAATTTAAAAGAAATATATTCCATTTTCAGTTTGAATTAAAAATTTTATCATCAATTACATTTTTTTTAAAATTAATTTTATATTTTTAAAGGAATGGACCACATTGACTAACATATACAAACACAAGGACCAAATTGGCCAAATTCATAACACGGGGACTAAATTGGCCTATGAGATAAAACACAGGGACCATTTTAACATTTAAGCCTTATTAATTTTTGAAGTAAAAAGTCCACATTAACTATTAACAGCAAAGGATAACCATGGGCCATGGCCCAAAAGAAGATAAGAGATAACTCAGCCAAAAGAAAAAAGACTAAGGACAAGAAATGTAGATTACTATTTTACCCCTCATACAGTCGTTACTTTGGTTTATACGGAGAAGCAAACGGAACACACGAGAAGGTGGAGGAAAAAGCCGTGGGTTCTGAAACACAAGAACACGTGTAGGACGGAGAGGAAAAGATGGAAGATGTGGCATCCATGCAAATGCAAATGGGCTTCAAAAACACACATGAACACCACGAGAACAGCGCGTGACGACCACGTCAATTGTTTCGGAATGTCAGACTCCACCCCGCGTTACGTGGAAAAACGTCACCTGATTTTATTTTTATTTTTCTCTCCGCTCCGTCACAATTTTAACTCCTAAATTTTAGGAGGCTGTTTATGCAATACCGCTCTTGGTTGGGTGGGGGGTGGGTCTATCATCTATGGGCGCTTTCTCATCAAACCCAGGACCCAGCCGCTACTACTTTTGTTCTTCTCATTTTATTTATTTATTTATTGCATAATGCGTGCCATAAAAATTCAAGCACACAATATTTTGGTTATCATTGAATACAAAATTTAGTGTTACATTAGAAAAATGTGTTGACTCTGTTGATTAATACTTTACTAAGGTTCAATGTATTGACTTATCTTTGGTTCTTACATGCATCTGTGTTTCCAGCTGCTTTTTCTTTTTCTCTCTTTCACATCTTGATTTTGTTGGCTCATTATGTCTCTCCTTCCCTAATTAGGTGTATTTGTTTTTATCGGTGAAATTCAACCGTATCGTTGAGTTTTTTATTTTCTTAATATGTTTATATGTAAGATAAATTTAGCCTACCTTATCCGTTCCTAACCGTAGACCACTGGCATAGATGGTAACAACTCTACCATTGAGCTAAAACTCCACTGGCAGTTGTGTCTTTCTCGATCATGTTTCGTTTTTTTCCCCTCTTATGGGTATGTTAACTGGAAGATAATTTTAGAAATTCAAGACTGCATGATTTTAGAAGGATTGTATCCATCATGATTGGGTTTTAATTTCTCAATCCTGAATGAATTTCATGACCCAAAAACTATAACAAAATTGATTATATGGTCCAGCAAAAGAAATGATTAAATGTTTCCAGTAATTCAAAGTTTGTAAGGGTCGGCCCAGAAAGGTGATTTCCTTTTGGGCTTTTTCTTTGTTTCTCTTTTTCGTTAGATAGGGCCCCTTTAAATGTCTTACAGATTGTTTCATATAATTCACTGGAGAAAGACAGTATATTATTTATAAGGCTGGGCCCAGAAAGCCACTATCTTCAGTCTTCCATCCTCCATAAAAAACAGAATTTCCTATTTTAACTAAATATTAAAAATGTTAAACATACTAACAGAAGGGGTGTGACTGTAACAAATGAAACCTGTATGGTCTGAGTCTGACTGTAATTATGCCAAATCTTAGGGGGTGTAACTAAATTTTTTATTTTTATTTTTATTTTCTGTTACAACCTTGTAACTAGTATTTTGTATTATTTGATGTCAATAATTTTAGAGTCATTAACTTTCTTCTATCAATTTTGTTCATTAAATATCAAAGTCTTACTTGTTAAAAAATGGACAAATGTTCGGTGTTTACAATATTGTACCATTTCTCTAAAAGATACGAGACTTATTTATATTGATGAATTTTAATTTTTATGTCTAAAAAAATGATACATAAAGTGATGCAATAATGTGATCCTTCTAGCAATGTCTTAAAAGATAATGAAATCCATCTCTTGCGTAAATGAACATAATATTTGACCAACACAATTTGGTGAAAGTTTTATGATGTGTACATTTCAATATTTCACTTTAGTAAATTGGCCGATGTTGTATCGATGATTCCAATATGATGATGGAGGCTCCACCGTCATAAAACCTTATAGAGTCGGATATTGGGGTTTAGAAAGCATAATTGGACAGCGCCTATTGAAGAGAAAAAAAAGAAGAAGAAAAGGATTGAAAGCAACCAAAAAAAAAAAAAAAAACATCAGTCGAGAAAAACTTAATTGCAACGCGATAATATTATTTGCTATCCTCAACCAACAAGCTACGTTTGTCCTAAAAAAAAAAAAAGCCCTTACTCTACGCTATGTATATACAAAAGAGTGCAAGTTTGCATGCTCATCAGCTGCATTTGGTTTTATATGTTTCTCTATTTCTGTCGAAAAGTATATATTTTTTCTGTTACTTCTCTGTTAAGTGTATCCAATGCTTATTCCATATGGATACTTGTTCTGAAATCGGTGTTCGTAAACCTAATCCTAAATATGTTTATCATGCATTAGTTTTATCCTCTACTGATGATACTGTTGAGCTTACATCTTTTTCACACGCTAATAAGCATAAGGAGTGGTGTCTTGCCATAGCAGATAAGTTTAAAGCTCTCCTTCGTGCTAGGACTTGGACTTTAGTCTCTCATACTCCCACTACGAATGTGTTGCCGAACAACTGATTTTTTCATGTTAAGCAGAATTATGATGACACTCTTCAGCGTTATAAGGCTCGCTTGGTGGCCAATGCCTTTCATCAGAAGCCGGGCCTTAACTATGGTGAAATCTTTAGTCCTGTTGTTAATCATTCTACTATTCACCTTATCTTGGCTCTTTTTGTGCAGTTTAGTTGGCCCGTTTGTCAGTGGGTGAGAAACTAAAGACATGTCGTATGCGGTGCAGGTGCCGGCAGCTGGGCTGAGCACTCAGCCAATGGCGAACCCAGTGATGATGGTCAGCCCATAGTTCCACGCAACATACTCGGTGGATTTGGCGATCACTGAGAAGATAATGAGCTTCAAGGAAGGTGCCTTCACAGTCTCCGATGTCAACGACAATCTCATGTTCAAGATCAAAGACTCCTTGTTCAGCCTTCACGACTGCAGTGTTTTGATTGACGGCGCATACACCCCTATGTTTCTGCTTTCATCAAAATTTTAAACATAACCAAAATAGTCATGGCATCGACGGATAAAGAAATCGCAATAGGCATGCTTGAAAACAATCTCAGTGTGTGTGAGTAACCATGTGCTCTAATACCAACTGTTAGATTTTCTATATAAGTGTTCATGATCTTTGACAGGACCCGCCCCGAATTTTCCCAAAACCAGAGACGAATCCTGTGAAAATTCTGACATCACCCCGATGCCGGGCCCATTTACTAAGGACCGAGACTTTCTACCGAAATTTCGGCAGAGTCTCCCTTGTAAATTGAACATTTCCCAAAATTTCAACATGCATTAAACACATTTAATATAACCTAACCGGTAGCATGCACAATGTAACAACATGCAATTCACATTAACGGCCTTCGGCCTTCCGATAATTCGAAGCAAACAACCAACCACGCTATCAAGTCAATTAACACCTTAAACAAGACAAACAATAAATAAATTCAATCACACTTAAGAATGTCAAAGCAATCCACTACATTTAATTTTCCCAACATCCAACATACGAGGTTTTAACCTCCTAACACAAACACATCTCGTTCTCACTCAAATAGCAGGACCAACAACAAGGTCTGCATCATACTCAATAATACACAAGCACTACCCTAGGCTGCCTACGCACCCTTATTGAGAGATCAAGTCACACGTAGTTTTTTCTACAAAATCTTGATTCCAATCTCCCCAATAATCTCATAATTTCCCCATATGCTGGAAATTCCGATGCCACGTATGGGGTCTGTCATCCCGCCTGAAAATCCTACACCACGGGTGACCTGACAATCACATAATATCACAATATCTCCTCATACGCCGGAACTACCAACACCACGTATGGGGCCTGTCTGCACGCCGGAAAATTCTACGCCACGTGGGACCTCATCATCATATCACATAATCTTCCTATAAGCTGGAACTACCAACGCCACTTATGGGGTCTGTCAACACACAGAATAACCTACGCCACTTGTGACCTCAACATAATGTCACAATATCTCCTTATACGCCGGAACTACCAACGCCACGTATGGGGCCTGTCCGCACGCTGGAAAATCCTACTCCACGTGGGACCTCATCATCATATCACATAATCTCCCCATACGCCGGAATTACCAATGCCACGTATGGGGTCTGTCAACACGCCGGATAACCTACGCCACGTGTGACCTCAACATAATATCACAATATCTCCCTATACGCCGGAACTACCAACGCCACGTATGGGGCCTGTCCGCACGCCGAATAACCTAAGCCACGTGGGACCTAACAATCACAGGGTGGTACTTAGGGTAGTACGTTTAGCACTTCAAACAGATATACTCTCAATTATCTAAATTAATAATAGAGGTAATCTCAATTTAGTGATACCAGTCTATAGTAGACTGCAACGTAATTTAATCAGGAAAATAATGTTATTTTTAGACCAACGATCATGCACATAAACATAAATTTCATATGTAACACCCCGACTCCAAATTTAATCCCTTATTTAAATTATTTAAGTGAAATTACAAATTTACCCTTGGGGTAAGGGTATTTTGGTCATTCTCTTATCTGAAAGGAGTTTGGGGCAGTGACTAATATTTTTGGGAAGATCGTACTGAGATGAGTCTGTAGACACGTAGTAGGCTCAATTTGGAGTTAAAACGAAGATGTTACGAGCAAAACAAGTTCAGTGGCAAAACCGTAAATATTTTGAAATGAGATTTTTTTATAAAAATCAGATTCTCTCTCTCTCTCTCTCCCTGCACAAAAACAGCCCTCTGTTACTGTTCATCGCGGTGGTTTTTGGGCCACCACCGTCGTATCCGGCCACCACTTGGGGTGGCACCGGTCCCAAAAGAACCGTGCCATCTTCCTCTTCCCATCCCGACCAATCTCAGCCACTGGAACCACCTATGCTCGCCGGAAAATGCAAAAATCCGACCGGTTTTAACCCAAAATTCAAGGAGCTCGATCTCTCTCCTCCGGCCACCGATTCAAACGAGTAAGGTATGGATTTCTACCTATTTTCCATGCTCTAGCTGATGGTTGAGTATGATTGCATCGATTTTGAGCGTAGGTAATTCGATTTACGAATTGAAATTCGGCCGATTTTGGGATTGCAATTACAGCCACTTCCGATCAGTTTTTGGGGTAGGTCCAAGAACAAAAGTGGCTCCAAATAGGGTGTTATACCTAGGGTAGGAGTTTGGAGCCGTGGTTTTGAGATTTCTCGGTAACGCGTTATCGCTTTGGGCACCCAGCGCTGCCGGCGCGTGTGGCGGAGTGTGGGCGAGGGTAGTGAAGTGGCACTATGTCTCGATGAGATCCTTAGGTTGTCACGAGTGCGTAGGATTTCGCGGATCTCAATTCGGACGTCGTTTGACTATCGAACGGATATCGCCTATTGTGCGTTATCCGAGTTCGATAGATTGGGACCGTTGGATGGTCTTGAATTTAATATATGTTAATCTAGGTATTTTTAGGATTGTGTAGGAATTCACGGATCGTGAATCGGAGCCTCGGATGTTCCGATTTAATAATTTAAAGTTTATGTTTTATATTAACCGTCAAATCGTGCGATCGTGAGTGATCTGACCATCCGATCTGAGCCAAACTCGCAGGACGAGTGTCCTATACCTCGTAGAACCCATAGGAACTTTCGGATCGGAATTTGGAGGTCGTGGGCCCATTTGACCAGGGTTAGGGTAGTTTGACCCTTGGTTGACCGTGAGTCTCCCGGAGTAATCTCACCTTCCCAGGGGGATTATCGGGTGCTAGACTATTGTCGAGATTTACACAATATTAGAATTAATATATATATTTATATACGTTTGTAAAGGTATAAAAGGAGTCTAGAATGTCAGTTTGAAGTGCTATACGCACTACCTTAGGTACCTCCTCGGATTTTGGTTACACTACAAGCACCACCCTGTGAAAGTTAGGTCCCACGTGGCGTAGGTTATCCGGCGTGCGGACAGGCCCCATACGTGGCATTAGTAGTATCGGCGTATAGGGAGATATGTGATATGATATGCAGGTCTTGCTTGGCGTAGGTTAGCCAGTATGGGGAGATCTTGTGATATTATGTTGAGGTCGCACGTGACGTAGGTTATCCAGCGTGTCGACAGACCCCATACGTGGCGTTGGTTGTACCGGCGTATGGGAAGATATGTGATATGATATGCAGGTCTCGCGTGGCGTAGGTTATCCGGCTTTGAGACAGGCCCCATACGTGGCGTTAGTTGTACCGGCTTATGGGGAGATATTCTGATAGTATAGTATGGTCGCACGTGGCGTAGGTTATCCGGCTTGTTGACAGGCCCCATACGTGGCGTTGGTTGTATCGGTGTATGGGGAGATTATGTGAAATACAGAGAAATGAATAAAGGTATTACCTATGTGTGGAATTGGGTTTTAAGGAAGAACTACGTGTGGCTTGATCCCTCAGTGAGGGTACGTAGGCAGCCTAAGGTTATTAGGTGCAGCCGCGGACATAGATGTGATTGTGTTAGGAGGCTAAAACCTCGTATGTTGAAATTGAAAAAGTTAGATGATGTATGTTGAAATTTAGTAGTCATATTTTATATTTGAATTTATCGTTTGCCTTGTTTAAGGCATGAATTGATTTGCTAGCATGCTTGGTAGTTGAGAATTATAGGAAGGCCGAAGGCCGTTTATGTGAATTGCATGAAATTATATTGTGCATGTTGCCAGTTGTGTTTATTAAATGTGTTTTTATGCAGGTTGTAATTTTGGGAAATGTTCAATTTACAGGGGAGACTCTGCTGAAATTTCGGCAGAAAGTCTCGTACCTTTATTCCATTTTGGGAAAAATGGTATAATTTTAGAAGTGGGCCCGACATCGGGGTGATGTCGGGAATTTTCACAGGATTCGCCTCGGGTTTTGGGAAATTCGGGGCGGGTCCTTTCATCGTAAAGATCCTAGAACAATTTAAATATTATTTAACGCTTGTTTTCACATAAATTTCATAAAATACTTTATTTAGGATCAAATAATATTAATTAATGAAAAGTAACAACCTCTAAGGAAAATCCTAAGTAGAATCAATTTTCAATTTAACCTCAAATAACAATTTAAATTCGATAAAAGGTTATCCTAATACCTTCCGAAGGGTGAAACTGCCTCGGAAGACTCATGGCCAACCGAGGGGTCCAACTACCCCAACTTGGTCCAACGGGCCCACAGGGCCCATGACCCCCAAATTCCAATCCGAAAGTTCCTATAGGTTCCACAAGATTTAGGATACACGTCCTGCAAGTTTGGTCTGGATCGGACGGTTGGATCGCTCACGATCGCACGATCGGACTGTTATTAGGAACCTAGCCCTAGGGTTGGCATTTTCAGAGTATCCGGGACTCCGTTTTACCATATGTCGAATCTCATACGATCCTAAGAATGTATAGATTAACATATATTAAATTCAAGACTATCCAACGGTTCAAACCTATCAAATCTGGATAACATACAATAGGCGAAATCCGTTCGGTGTTCGAACGTCAATCAAATTGGAATCTGAGCACACGTACGTGCTCGGGACAACAAGTGGATTGCATCAGGACACAATGACCCTTCTACAGTGCCCACGCGCCGCCACACGCGTTGGTAGTGAGTGAGTGTCCAAAGCGATTACGCATAACCAGAAAATCTCAAAACCACAGCTCAAGACTCCTACCATAGGTATAACACCCTATTTGGAACCACTTTTGTTATTGAACTTACCCCAAAAACTGACCGAAAGTGGCCGAAATCTCGATCCTAAAACCGGTCGAAATCCAATTTGAAAATCAAGCTACCTACGCTAGGAATTGATCGAATCCTACCCAACAGGCAGCTAGAGCATGAAAAGTAGGTGAGAAATCATACCTCATTCATCGAAATTGGTGGCCAGAGGAGGGAGAACGACGTCGGAGAAGTTCGAATGAAACCAGCCGCTTCTTCTCCATTTTCTGGCGAAATTACGACGGCTGGCGGCGGGGCCTGGCTGGGGTTGGAAGAGGATGGTGGCCCGGTCATTTTGGTACCGGCCCCGTTGACATTGGTGGTGGGATGAGAGAACGGCCGGCCAAAACGTAGCCAGCTGCTGCTGTCGCACAAGAGAGGAGAGAGAGAGAGAGAACCAGATTTTTATCAAACCCTTTTTGCAATATTTACAATTATACCACTGAGGGTATTTTGATCGTATCTCTCTCGTGACAACTCCGATTCGAGCCCACCACGTGTCTATGAGCTCGTCTCGCCGTGCTCTACGTAAAGGTACAGTCGAAATTCTCAAATTTCTTCCCGGTCAAAAAGTCAACTTTAAACCTAATAAAATATTCTATGGACAAAATGGTATTTTCTCTGAATAAATTAGTATTTACTAATTTATTTAGGACTGGGTCGTTACAATCTTTCATACAACCTGAATTAAATAAAAGACATACCTGGCGTCATCTTCCTTGCATACACAATTTCAGAACTTATTCAATTGCGCAGTAGCAACTTTGGCAAAAGACATGAACAACTCAGAACTTCTGCTCTCTCACAGAAACTGTTTCAGTTCTCTCTTTATGATGAGATTAGGTTTAGAGAACATATCTGACGAGAGCAGGGTCTTAAGCTTATATAGGGCTACGTCAAGTCGTCTCTACTCATCACCGAGGGCCGACTTGATTAATACTCTAAGCCCATCAAACAACGGTTCACGCAGAAAGAAATAAATAGGACCCATTTAATTGACTTCAAAACTTTCTATATTTCACAAAGTCTTGGACTCCAAAATATAACCTAATTTAATCCCCTATCAAATTTGATATAATTTAATATCTAATGCACTGATTTGAATTGGAATATAACTGCGACCAATTACGGTGGCAGCCAACTTGGCACCCTTGAGAGAATAAAAACGCTAAAACGAGGCGGTTGATTTAAGAACATTTTGATGCAAATGTCGACTAGGTTCTAACTGTTGAGCCCCCCCGTATTCAAGACGAAGATACATACAACAAAAAACTTACATAGATTAAAGTTTCTTCCTTTACAACCAACAAGAGAGTGAGAGAGAAAAGAAAAAAGCTTTCTAAAATAACAATATTGGGCTGAGAGCCAACATTGTGATGGGCTACCATTGAATTTGCCAACAGAGCTTGTTATTTGTAGAAATGGCCCCCTCACCCACAAACCCTTAATTACAATATGTTTGATTTAGGTTTGGATATTGGGCTGACATTTTGTTGGTGAAAAGTTAACAATTTGTACGTGAGGGAGAATCAGGATGTTCATTCTTCTTTCTTCTTGTGATACTTTGCGTGGGAAACATATTTGGTGGGTTTTTTTTTGTTTTGTTTTTTTAATCAAATTGAAACTTCAACGGTACAATCAAAGACATCAATAAGAAATCTAAAATACCAATCTCAAGAGGGCAACAAACTAACGTATTAAAAGCAAAACTAACGCAGACAAAAGCCGCACTAAAACTGCTAGCCCATATCACCACAATTAGTTATAAGCCCAAACAAAGCCCACAAACCCAATATAACCAAAACCCTAAATCAACCCATGCGCCTAAACAAACTCTACCACCACCACCACCTGAAGAAGAGCTGTTGCGGCCATACCCACCACCGCATCCATAACAGATCTGGAAAAAATATGATTTACAACGATCTACTTGCGCATAAGAGTGAACAAATAAATGAAAACAATAACTTTGCCAAAGAACAATTGGGTGATTTGCAGCTACCTTGGTCAAAAACGATGTAGAATCAAATTTAAAGAACATGAGCGGCGTCAGGGAGCGAATTTTGGGAGTAGGATTTGATTGAGAACATAGAATAAAAGGAGTGATGAGGAACTTCAATCTAACCATGGCTTAGAAGAAACCACCACAAGAGGCTTTTTATTCAAACCGCCCCAGTAGACTTATTCACTAACCTAAAAGGAAAAGACGATAAGAGAGGAGGATGAGGAGCAGTGACACTTCTTCCTCCTCCTCCTTTTATGGAATTTTTCTTTAAAACTCACAGAAAGGGAGAGCGGCTAGAATTGGCTACAAACTACAAACTACAATACCTGTTTGGGCCTAAATACAATGTTTTTATTGTCTGTGGTTACTTGGTCAACATTACCAGAAGGCAGTTTTTGAAAATAGAAACTGGGACTTGGGTTTGCTCTTTATGATCATTATCACTATTTCATGATTTCAATGAACCACAAGTTTTTTTTTTGGGTGGGAGGGGTTAAAATATTATCTTGGTCACTATGGAAAAGTAAAAGGACTGGCGTTCCAAAGTGCCTAAAGGAATAGTTCTTCGGACTTCCTTTGCTTTCTTTTGCTGCAATGTTGAGAATTAAAGAGAACCTATTGTTTTCGTGAAACATGCAACACCCAACAAAGAAAAAGTAAAAGAAAAGGTAGGAATAAAGTATATGATCGAGATGGTGAAAGCTTGAAGCAACCGCGGAAAAAGATGAAGATTCTTCAAAATAAATAAGGCATTTTCATCTTAGAGTATCTCTAAAGGAGATGTCAAATGCAAAATGTTAAATTTAAATTTGATGGCTTATGTGGCAATTTGACACTTTGAAAAAAATTTAACTCAACCTAAAATGCCAAATATCATATTATTTTATTATATTTTTAAAAGCAAATGGGAGTAAAAAATATTAAAAAAATATTAGACATCAAGCTTTTTGATATGTTATTTTTGACATCTCTTCCGGCTTTCAAATCTATGTAAGATAAACTACTCGATTAGAGCAACTTTAACCTTCAATTTTTATCATTTTATGTCCATGTGACAATTTGGCATATCAATTAGAGATGCTCTAACACACAAAATTAAACGTTCTCTGGCTTCTTCTAGTATCCCAAACTTTTTTGTCTCCCAATTTACACTAAATTTAGATCTTCATCTACATTCAATTGCTAATCGATGTCTACTGTTCCTTGGGAACGACTGAAAGTATTTATTCACAAGCAGAATCCTATGGAAAGGTCCTTAGTTTCTCCTTATACAATAATTAAAAAGAAAAAAAACCTTTCAAAATGGTAATGGTATCTGTAATTAATGGTGGTATACGATAACTTGGATTCTTAACGGGCTAGCTTGTTTTAAGCCCATTTAATATTTTATATATTTTTAGAGAAAAATAATATAATATAATTATATTTATATCTTAAATTAAGTTTAATTATTTCATTTTTATAATTATACACTAGCCTCTTTGCATGCACTTCTGCGCATGCGAGAGGCTTTTTTTTATTTAAAAAAATTAAAATTTATTTTAGAATTAAAAAAGATAATGGGTAGTTGTGTTACATAAAAATATGATCAACTATATGATTTTTCTTTTAATTTTAATTTTTTTAAAAAAATATGAAAAAGTGTGAATTTACCATATTATCCTCATTTACTTAATAATTTTAATTTTTAAATGTTTGCATTACGAAGGGCATTTTCTGGTATTTTGAATGTTTCATAATTCTATGCCTTTTGCTTTATATATATAGATTTTAAAAATCAGTGTTTTCTTTATAAAAATGTTAAACAAATAAAAGGAAGTGTCATGAGCGCAACAATCTTTGAAGTGTGCTTATTATTTACACCAAAGCATTGAGATGCTCTAAACTCGACGAAATTTCCTGCACTGGAACTCTCTTTACTATGTTCACACATGCCAGAGGGGCATCGTCCCTCTTTGGTTTGCCTATATATAAGTCTAAGCTAGCTCTAGCTCAGCAGATTGAACATCGTCAATATATAGTCTGAGGTTTTGTCAAGTCCTTTGCTGAACTGTCATTTTTTTGTTTACTGATTTGTTGTCTATAGATCAATTCAGAAGTAAGTTTGCCTATATATAGTGTAAGCGCACACATAGATATACTAGGGAATTTACGAGCTAGCTCTAGCTCCGCAGATTGAACATGGCAGCTTTAGTTTCCCCGATTATTTCTACTCTGCAACTTCTTAACCAGCCAAAGCCGTCTCCTGAAGAAGGTATATATATACTCATACTGGATTTACTGGGGTGGTGTTTTTCCATTTATTCTTTGTCAAGTTTATTTGTTGTCGCATGCAAGTAAAGTCCAGCTGTGAAACAGGGCATAATAATAATAATAATGATGAGAGCGTTGTGAATGTGAAGCATGGTTCTTTGTACGAAAGTTTGAAGTCTGGTGATTGGAATGCTGCAAAGGAGTATATTGATCGACACCCCGAGTCACTAACACATAGAGGTTCATCAAACGGTGGGACAGCTCTTCACGAGGCAATCCAGTGGAAGCAGTTACACATTGTGGAAGAGTTGTTGAAGCTGATGACAGTAGAGGACTTGGAAATTGAAGATGGCTATGGTTTCACAGCTTTTTTCTGTGCTTTGATAAGAGGAATGGCCCCAATAATTGCCAGCATGGTTAAAAAGAACGAGAATTTAGTTACCATGCGTTTAACGACCGACTTAGGCAGTATGACTCCAGTTTTATACGCTTGTGTTTTGGGCAGCTGGAAAGTAGCTCGCTTTCTCTATTCTCGCACTCCAATCCATGTTTTGACTCAAGACAATAATGGCCGCGAAGGCGCTGAACTTATTTCCCAGTGCTTTTTCCACAGAAATAAATTTGGTAATTTTGACATCATTAGTTTCAAATATATATATATATATATAACCAATTATAGTATATGTTGATTTGTGGCTGCTTATTTGATGAACCATCTATACTATAGATATTGGATGGGATTTACTTCAGCATTGCCCAAAATTGGCCCTTACTGAAAATTACTTCGGGCACTCCCCTCTAAATACACTGGTTGATTTGCGTTCCGCATTTCCAAGTACAGTTCCTCTCAGATTTTGGCAACGCTGGATCTATAACAGTTAGTATTTTGTATTCTCTTCTTTTTTCTCTCGTATCTCTTCTCTTCGTAGTATCAAACTAAATTTTTCGTGTTAAAGTTACCAACTAAATATATGTGTGTGATTTGATTTATTTTGTATTGCAAGGATAATCGAATTGAGACTGAAAAAAAAAGTAGATATTAATTACATTAATACGAAATGCTTCTATTTTTTCTCTATATATATTCATTAGATTTCATTAGATTTGTTATGTACATATGAAGGAGTGCAAGTCTGAATATTCATTGGCTTTCATTGTTCACAAGACAGTGTCTTCACACACACACACACACACACACACATATATATATATATAGAAATAGATCTAGAATAATACTACTTCAGACAAGTAGGAAAATGTATTGATTGGATTGTGTTGCTTTCTCTTTAGATATACAAGTACAACAACCTCAACCTGCTCCTATCAACTCTAATGTTCGTGTAAATTTTGAAGAACTAGAAGATGACAAAAGAAATCGAAGGGATCTCATTCCCTCAGGTACGTTACCCATGTTCATCATACACGTACAATTAGTATATATAGAGTATAGCAGTCGAAGTAAAAAAGTTCTATAAGCATTTTTGTATGTTTTGCTTTTCTTTTTTATAAACATCTACGGATTTCACAATGCAGTTACGGGTTTCTTCCAAGGAGTTGTTAAGAATCTTCTCAAACTGTTAGGTAAGAATCTTCTCTAGCTACATCGAACATTATTGATTCTTGGTTTAATTCTCACTTTTGTAATACGTTGTAGATTAATATTGTTTTCACTGTTAACCTAGGAATCCATGACTTGCATGAAATGAGATTGGGCCATGACCGAAATCTTCAAATTCTACGTCTCGTGTGTGACGTGGTAAAAAGTACAAATCTTGACTGGAAGAAAACTGCCTTCGTGAAAAAGGCAATCCTCCGAGCAGTAGAAGGAGGACAAGTGGAGTTTATCAAGGAGATGTGTAAGGCGAAACCAAGATTACTACTAACGCCGATGGATGAAACAGGCAGATCAATATTTCATTATGCCGTTGAATGTCGGCAAGAAAAAGTTTATAATCTTATATATGGGATCAGCGAATATGATAGGAATGCTATCTTAGTGTGTGCAGATAGGTCTAACAATACTATCCTACATGCAGCAGGGAGTTTATCTGCACATCTTAATCATATTCAAGGTGCAGCTTTGCAAATGCAAAGAGAGCTACAATGGTTCAAGGTCAGATTTTCTCACTTTATTACATATACGTAACCTTAGACAATTACTTTGTTACATATATACGTATAGGCTATATATGTGATGTGAGTTTTCTAAATGAAATGTAGGAGGTAGAGAGTATTGTACCCTCGCCGGCCTTAGAAGTTATAAATGTTAATGAGAAAATGACAGCACGAGAAGTATTCACCAAGAACCACAAAGAATTGGTGAAGGAAGGAGAAGAGTCGATGAAAGGGACAGCAACTTCTTGCACATTTGTAGGTGCCCTCATTCTTACCATTATGTTTGCTGCTGCATTTATAGTTCCTGGTGGAAGCAATCAAGATACAGGTTTTCCCATCTTCTTAAGAAAGAAGTTATTTAGGGTTTTTATAATTTCAGATTCTATATCACTCTTTTCTTCGACGACATCAGTGATGATATTCTTGGGAATTCTCACATCACGTTATGCAGAAAATGATTTCCTCTGGTCTTTGCCCACGAAAATGATATTAGGCCTTTTCACCCTTTTTTTATCTATCGCCACTATGATGGTTGCTTTTTTTTCAACTATTCTTATTATGCTTGAGGGAGAATCATGGGTATTTATTCCAATCATTTTGCTTGCTAGCGTTCCAACAAGCTCGTTTGTGTGGATGCAATTCCCCCTGTTTCTTGACATTTTTATGTTTACCTATGGAAGAGCAATATTTGACAAGAAATGCGGAGCTTGGGAATAAAATCATGATTATGCGGTGTGATGTTTGTCTTATGATGTCATATGATGTTTGTCTTTGGCTTTGTCACTTTTTATGAAACATGTAAAGAAAACACAATGTACTTGTGTGGTTCTATATATATACATACATATATCTATTTCGTTGAAATAAAACCATCATTATAATTGACTTTTGTTTGATGCATACATTTTTGTTTGAATGCTTTATGAATTATGTAATTGGTTCTCATAAAATTTTAACACGCTAAGAACCAATTAGAAAATAACAAGTGGCAAGTTTTGAGTTTTTCTCTCCAAATAGGCTCTATATGAATTTTTGTATAATATGTCCTGTTAACATGGGTTTTTGAATAAAAAAAATTTTGGGGCCTTAAATGGGTTATAGATTGTTGTTTATGTATCCTCTTTCGTGAATAAAAATTAAAATCATTCACTGGCCAAAATAAGTATATATTTCTAAGGCTAGGTTTCAAGACTTGGTCTATTTTGAACTGTTCTGAAAAGATTAAAAGTATTTTATGGCAACTAAAAGTATTTTTGATAATATTTGAGAGAAAAACTTAAAAGTGCTTCTTCGGTAAGAACTTGAATTTGCTTTCAAACTTCCAACAATACCCCACATTTGAAATGCAAAATTTTTTTAGACAAATATATGCAGACTCAACACTGGAGAGGAAATTAGATAAAATACACATCAGGATAAGTGTCTTTTGGACTTGGACCTGCTAAAGGCACACACACATGATGAAAGCCCACGTCTTCACACATCATCTACCACTCCACATCTATCTAAGTTGAACTCCATTTTGAGCATCAACAATACTAAACATTTTTATATACATATATTTTTTTTGTACAGTTCTAAACATTTTTATATTTGATTGATACGTACACCCAACAATAATCTTTTTGGCCTAACTCCCAAAAATAATTGAAACGAAGCAAATTATGTCATTTTGTTCCAAATAACTCTAATAATCCTTGTCAGCAGTCTCGCCAGCAGTTTGAAAATTTCATAATCTTAAAAGAATCAGACATAATTAAAGACTTCAGATAAAAATAAGCATAATTAAAGACCTCAGATTAAAACAAAAACAAAAAAACACAAGTAGACTCATAATTTGGTTAATCATGCATCTCTTGCGTTATTTTAGTCACAAGTTGTTTGATTTTCTTTTGTAAGCAAAAGGTGTTTGAATTGGAACGCTTCACATTCTTCTCTTGGATGGTAAAGAAAACATCACATAATCTTCCGGAATAGATTGGATGTGAGATTTTTCTTTCATTCAACCCAAGTGTTCGGTGAATTTTGGTTTTGATTACTTAATTATACCTAAAAATATACATACCTAATTAAATCACCAAAATGAATCTTTCAAAACCGAACAGGGTTTTAGAAATACCTTCCAAAATCTTTCTGAATTTCGATATCCAATCCGTTTTAGGAAACTCGGAATTTTCAGAATTTTTGAAAAATAGTTCAAAATTTTAAACATGCCTAACCATTTGAATTGTTAAAATTGGCTCAAAATTTAGAACTCATATTGAATGTTTGAAAAACTCGAATACTTGGATGTTGTTATCATTTATGAAATAACTTGTCTATATCTATTTTGTCATCAAATTATATTTAGTTTAACATGAAAGTAGTAATTGTATGTAGTCTAAGCTTGAAACCTCAATATATTTTGGAATTCGGAAATTTTCGGAATCTCGAGATACATTCCAATTTCAATCCAACTTTTTTTTGGAATTTTTGGATATCAGAATTGATTTGGACTTGCCAAAATTGGAAATTTAATTTCTGATTGGAATTGGTCGAAATCGGATTTTCCAGTCCAACTTGCACCCTTAGCCTAGACCTTTGATGTTCTCCCAAGTGGTCCTGGGTTCAAGTTCTCATAATACTCATGTGTGTGAGTTTCCCTCTCTCTATTCCTAACTTTGGCCAAAAAAAAAAAACCACCAAAATGAAAATATAATCTAATATCTAGTGAAAAGAAGATGTCAATATAAATTTTTTTATCTTTTATTTATTAAATAATTCGTTTCTCTATTTGACAAGGTTTATTTCTATCCTTTTAGGGAATAATATCACTAAATATCCCCTTAGATTATATTAGTATACAAGGTGTACTACTGTAGTATTATATAATTACTCCTTTCTAACTTTGACAACAACAAAAAAACTCAATAATGGTCAAGGTGCTCGTTCAGTGTACCTTCCTTAATATCCTTCCCACCAAAGAATGTTTGCTTAGTAAGGGTGTTCAAGGGGATATTGGTGATTGTGTCCTGTGCGGCGCTCGGGCGGAGACACTTCATCACGTTTTTTTTGGATTGCTCCTTCTCAGCTTTAATTTGGCAGAACAGCCCTTCGCAGAGTGACTTGCGGGAGCGCGATTCACAGGACCTTATTGGATGGCTAGAACAGATTCTGTTGGGTGGGGATTGTCATAAAATTGAGCTTCTGTTTATGATCATGTGGAACCTCTGGAATGAGCGCAACACTGTTGTCTGGACAGCAAAACGTCGAAGCCCCTGTGAAGTTGTGGATGGTGCTGTGCGGTTGTTTTATGAATTCGAAGAGCATCAGCCTACCCCGTCAATGTCTATTTCTCGAGCTAAGGCAAAATGGCAAAAACCTCCTCTGAGTGCCGTTAAGATCAATGTTGATGGGGCTTTTCAGGTGCAAACTGGCATTAGGGGTGGGGGATTATTGCTCGTGATTCTGCTGGATGCTTTGTGGCTGCACGTGCATGCGAGTTCAGCCATATTTCTTCCCCGGAACATGCTGAAACTCTCCCCTCCGCGAGGCCCTCCTCTTTGCCAAAGACTTTGGCCCGGGTCCTAAGCTGATTGAGAGTGATGCACAAGGCGTGCTTCAGTCTGTTCAAGCTACGATGGAGGATAGATCCCAGTTTAGCTGTTTGTTATCCGATTGCAAGTTTTTACTTTCCCAGTTAAGAATATTTCCATTCAGTTTGATTACAGAGAAACTAATTGAGCGGCACACCGCCTAGCTCGTTTGGCACTCACCTTACCAGAAACATTATCGTGGCATCAGGCCCCTTGATGCTGTGTGTGATGTTTTGGTGGAGGATAGTATGTTACCTTTGCTTTATCTTCAATGAAATCGCTTTTTCTCACCCAAAAAAAAAAAAAAAAAAAAAAAAAACGCAATAATGAGATTCCTGTCCAAATTCAAATTTCCATTACTAGACAACTAAAATTGTATTAATTAGACATATCAACTGCAGTGGCACACGACAAATTATAAGAGCTATACTCTATTAAATTGTAATCATCGATGAGATTTCCAGGTCAGCCCTTGAGACACCTTTTGCGACTTGGAGTGTTCTTATATGTCTTTTGCCTAATCTATTTCTTTTTTAATTAATTTCTGATTTGTTATTATAAACAAACATAACGAAAACATACATTATTGTATGTCTTTTTTTTGAACGAAACATTATTGTTTGTCTATAAATTAGAAGTTTGGCTACTGCATTTGGATGCACATAGTGGAATTTATAAGCTCCATCCTTTTGAAGATTTTCCCAATTCAGTTTGTGAGTAGTTATACTTTGCTTCACTTCACTATTCTCTTTTCTTTTGTCACAATTTTTCCTTTTCTTGTTAAAAACATTTGACTGTTTATTTTTGGTATTTACTACTTATAATAGTGTGGGCAATAGATTCTTGGCATAATTTAAAGGCTTAAGTGCAATAGTGTCTCCTGAAATATTGGTCAATTCCCACTAAACCCCCTTAAAGTTAAAGTGACCCACTTTGCCCCATTGACCATTGTTTTGTGTCTCACTTTGCCCCTCACGGTCAAGTTTGTTAAAAACTCCGTTAAAAATGTTGACGTGGCACCAATAGGACCCACTATTTTGCTAAACTAAGTGCCATGTGTGAAGGAAAAAAAAATTAATATAAAAAAGTCTTTTAAAAAACTTAAATTAACTATTAAAAATAAAACTAATACTTTAAAACCAAAAAATCCCCAATTCCCCTCCTTCAACTCCATTGAGTTAAACCTAATAAAAGTTAAGAATCATTTGCACTAATACCCCCTGAGAGTTTTGGTGTTTTCAAAAATCCCCTGAGGTTTTAAAAATTACATAAACACCCCCTTAGGTCTTAAATTGTTTTCACAAAATCCATTTTCATTGATTTTTCATCAAAAGATTAATGATTTTATATATAAAAAATTCTTAAAATGACAAAGTTAGCCCTTGAGATTAGATTGCATATACATTTATTGAGGTTGATTTTGTTATTTGCAAAAGTTTTTATGTATGAAATCATCAAATTTTGGATAAAGAATCAATGGAAAAGGGTTTTGTGAAAACAAATTGAAACCTTAGGGGGTGTTTATATAATTTTTGAAACCTTAGGGAGTCTTATGAAAACATTAAAAACCACAAGGGCTGTTAGTGTAAATAACTCAAAAAGTTTTGACATCTCTAGCATTTTGGTCGCTTTGAATTTTGTCTTAGAGAATTATTTATTCCTTCTCCTTTCACCCTTATTGTACATATTGCATGGAATTTAGGCCCAGTTTGGGATTGCTGTCACTTTTAAAAAAAGTTGTTTATGCTGTGCTTTGAAAATAATTAGCTGTAAAGTAAAGCAGCTCCATGTTTGGTAAAAAATATTTTTAAAGTGCTGTTAGTACAAAAAGCAGTGTCAATACCGTTTGGTAAATTTTAATATAAAATTATTGTAACTGTGAATAATGACTAAAATAGACATGATGTTAAAAGTGTTATGTACTAATCATGTGGTGGTAGTGGAGATAGTGGTGGTGATGAAGGTGGAGTTGGTGGTTGTAGTAGTGGTGGTGGTGGGGATGGCGATTGTGGAGGTGGTGGTTGTGGTGGTAGTGGCAGCATGGTGGTGGTTGTGGAGGTGGTAGTTGATGTGGAGGTTTTGGAGCAGGAGGTGGTGGTGGTGGTAGTGTTGGTGGTGGTGGTGGTGGTGGTTGTGGTGGTGGTAGTGGTGGTGGAGGTGGAGGTGGAGGTGGAGGTGGAGGAGGTGGTGGTGGCTGTGGTTGTGGAGGTAGTGAATGTGGTGGTGTAAGTGGTGGAGTTGGATGTAGAAGTGGAGGTGGTGTCATTTTTTAAAATGAATGCTGGTATTTTGGGAATTAAAAAAATTCATTAAAAGTTCATCTCTGCTTCTTTTGAAAGCAGCTTTGAAAAGTAACTTAGAACCTGCTTTTAAAAACTGCTGTCAAAAGACCACTGTTTTAAAAATAATCAGAATATTTTATTTTTACCAAACACCTTAAACTGCTTAACTTTAAAGTGAATGAGGTTTTTGGCAAAAAAAAAGCAATCCCAAACGGGGCCTTAATTCAGCGTCATCCAATCTTGGCTTTTACTAGAGACTATTAAGGGCATTATCCTATCAATGCATTGGCTAGTGCATGCTCTGCATTTCTAGGTGGAATGCGACTCAATTTATGGCAACAATGGATCTATGACAATTAGTACTACTTGTCCTGTAAAATTAGCTTACATCATATAAAAGTCAAATAAAGTAGGGTAAATATTCATTTATGCTCGGATATGCTCATATTTGCTCACCTTCTCATTCTTCTCCAATATGGAGGTATTCATATTTGCTCAGATATGCTCAAAATCCCTTGCTTCTTATTAAGTATCCATCGAATTCCAACACCATATCCTCGAACTCGATTGCGTTTCTTAAGACCAAATCGTTCTACATACAACTTATTTCGAACATGAGCAGTCACCTCACGCTCTGCATCTCACTCCCTTTGTTCAAGTTTCTCCAACTCATCCTATGCCAAAAACCCTAGCATCAAACATAAATCTTGCATTGGATGCTAATGAGCAGTCACAAGAATTATTTGCGGATGTCCATTTACTTTTGCCTAATTTTTATAATAAGCATTTTTACTACAATAGAGCTGGTAAGTCAAAGAAAACAGGTGGCATAATACACAAAGGGAGCAAAACATATGTACAAAGACAAATCAGCTGGTCTTCAGCCATGCAAACCATTCCAATACGCAAACAACAAACAAATAAACCCATTTTCCATTTCATTTATTCAGGCTACTCATCAGCAGCTTTGGTTTTCTGCAGCTTTTATATATATATATATATATTATATGGTTAGTCCTCGAACAAAATAAAGAGAAATAAAAATTCAACTAAGGCTCAAACTATTAAACAATTACTTTCCAAATATTAAGCTTGGAAGCTGAACTTACAAATTCTTTTGCTGCTTCATCATTAATTGGCTTTGGAAATAGGATTCTTCTTAGTGTAAATAAGCCTAAAAAATGTGCACCGGTCCAGTACTTCAGGAGGTGACTAAGTTGCTGCATTACATACAATCCATACATTATACACAACATACATAAGTTGATATAATACTTTATTGGGGTCCATATTTCAACTAATGTTCTTGTAGTTTCTGTAGTAATATATTTTTAACTTTACCATAAAGGACATGCTGCTTGTGTCCTAAATCCTAATGATATCCATGAAAAAAATTAAATATTGATCACTGTAAATTATTGACCAACACTATTTCATAACATCTGCATCCCTATAAAATTTCATGATAAACATATATTCAAAGTGCTATATTAGTTAGTTAGGCTATAAAATATGAGCATTGAGAATAATAGAATCAATATGTTTTGCGACCTGAAATTTTAATTCATCCTGTGCAAATACAAAGCTAGGTGACATTCAATCAACTTGACTCAATTAAATTTTAAATAAAACAATTTGTAATGTCAAGTTCCAGTAGAGAGAAAATTGAGATATAATAGAGACAGAACATTTTAATTATATTTGTGAAAAATTCAGAGAGAGAAACACAAGTTAAAAGAACAAAAAAGGCAAAACTGAACAAGAATTTGACAAACTTCTTAAATTTGAGCTATTATTTTTTAAATACATGCATTTCAGTAACATGTACTGCACTGCACACTTCTCCACTTATGTCAATTCAAACCCTGGCATAGCAGACAAGCTCTACTAGAAAACACTAAATCTTTCTTTTAGTCAATCACTGACTGTATGCATAATGCAAAGACTTTTTATCACAAGACGTCCCTGACGTTTGCGAAACTATCAAATTGCATCCTTAAAGTTTTTTTGTATCACTCATGGTCCCTAACGTTAATATATGTACTCTTAAATAGTCTCTCTGTCAAAAAAACTGTTAAATCTATGAATATAATCGTCAAATCAATCCAAAATTATAAAATGTATATATATTTTATTCCTTCCCTTCTCTCTTTCTTTTTAGTTCTTCTTTCTCTCCGCCAAATTCCTTATCTCTTCTTTCTCTGTTTCTCTTTTTTCCCCCTATCCTCTGTCACTCTCTCCTTTTTCTTCTTTCCTAGCAGCGGTCAACTAATACAAAAGAAGACAAATACAATATTACAGTGGGGTTTTTTTGTTATCTTTTTTCTTCGGGCCACGGGGGAGAAATAAGGGGATTTTGGGGAGCGAATGGGTCTGTGTCTCTGGATTTTTTTGTTCTCTTTTTCTACAGCTTTTTTCCAAAATAAAAATAAAAATTGAACACAGGTAGAAGAAGAGGCCAATAGAAGCCGACGTAGTGACTTTTTGCCCCAAACCAACCCCAGCACATTGCAGCCAAATCATTCTCAGAGAACGAAGATAAAAAAATGAAAGATAGAGGAAAGAGAGAGAGAGAAGAGATACAAGAGCAAAGAATTACATCAAATAGGGGAAAACTTTTTTAAAAACACTAAATTGCAGACCTTGCAGCTTTTGGTGTTGTGGAACCAGAAATGGAGAGGATGGCCGTACTCTTTTCTTCACTGAAGAGTGAAGTTAGTATCAATCTAAGATATACATATGCAGAAATCCACTAAGCAGTTATTTCTACATTGAAGACATCCTTAAAAATCAGATCTAGTAAATAAAAATTCATCTCAAAAGTTTTATTAACAATCTAGTTATGCTCAAATAGATGATCTCCAAATTTAATCAACAGTGTGATGATTTCTAATCACTAAGTCGCCAACAAAGAAAATTATAGTTGGAATATAATATAGCCTGTGGTTGTCACTGCTGCGAAGCTCTGGACTGAGGACATAGTGGATTATCAAGTCTGCATGCAGGTTTAGCCTAGTTTTCCAGCTGAGAGAAGAAGAAAAAAATCACCCATGACAAGAGGAAGAAGAAAAAAGAGAGAGAGAGAGAGAGAGAGAGAGAGAGAGGAAAGAAGAAGAATAGATATCTGGCGGAGAGAAAGAAGAAGATGAAAGAAAGAGAGAAGGGAATAAAATAAAATAAATATATTTTATAATTTTTTATTGATTTGACTATTATATTTCTGGATTTAACAGTTTTTTTGACAGATTGACTATTTAAGAGCACCCATATTAACGTTAGGGACCACGAGTGATACAAAAAAACTTTAAGAATGCAATCTGATAGTTTCATAAACGTCAGGGACGTTTTGTGAAAAAAAGCCTAATGCAAATGATCACTACACAGAAGAACATCATATATAGGCCATGTGAATTAAGATAGTTGATTAGAGCAATGCGTTCATTCTCTTGTGACTAGATTTGAATCCCCTGTCCCTAATTAATTAGAGTAGTTTAGCTCATGACATTTTAAGACAGTAAAAACAAAACTAGAACAAATGCATTTAATTCATTCGAACAGTATAATTGGCATAACAATAGCATTCGATTACATTTAACACAGATTAAAGCACTCTGCTAGCGTCATATTGGAACCTAAATTCTTTGTACATATACTACTCCTTTTCTTTTCTTTTTTCTTTTTTTGGTCAAGTACATATTCTACTCCCATTATATCATATTTTGGGTTTTTTGACCCTGAAGGTATAACTTTTATCCAACCAAATTGAAATAGGAAATTATTCTCAGTTTATACATAAAAATTATTAGCTTTTCATGGGTTTTAAACATTTTTTTTTTCTTTATATGTTATATCTAACATCCATAGGACTCCAAGCTAACCTAATAACACCCCTAAATGCCCATATCTATGTACTGAATTCATTCTATACCACTTTCCTTTCCAATCTTTAGGATAAATCTCTTCAAAGATAATAGATTGTCTCACTCTTTCACTCAGTCTCCAAGATATAAATTAAAAAATTAAAAAAAACCTACTTTGGGTTGTTGAGAGAAGCTTCAAGATGACCCACCCAGAACTACGGCTGCATGTCAAGTCTTCCGATGTTGATGTGGGAGTCTGATGCAGCAGTTCAAAGCACCATTACAATCATCGGAAAAATTGATTTATTACCAAGGAATATTATAACTCAAATATGGAAACAAAATTAAAATTGTTTAATAACCATGTGTAGAAGATCAACCGAGGGATACTGTAACTCAAATCTGGAAACAAAACAATAAATCAATCAATTTTCCTAAATAATTATAATGATATGAAAAATAGAGGCCCCAAAAGCAAAACACAAAAACAAAAAACAGAAAACCTAAAATCAATCTCGTTTGATTTACCAAAGTTAATTGAACAAACCACACATATTCAAAACCCAATATCCCAATGCTTGAATTCAACTATTATTTTCATCGACACTAATAAATCAAACCATAATATGCCATCATACCTATAATTTCCACAAATGCAAAAATTAAAAAGAAGCCACACACACAAATGAAAAGTAACGATGAAATTGAGCATTGAAATTACGTACTGATTCTGTATTCTACAGTGGTATGTATAACGTGATTTCAATCCTCTCTTCAAGCAGTGAGAAGTCGATGGGTCTTCAAGCACGAACAAGTCGGTGGGTCTTCAAAGACTGAGAAGAGGATGGGTTGGCGAAGATGAGTGAGGAAGGTTGAGAAGAGAAGGACCGGGAAATAAAATGTTATTGGGGGGTAAATCTAATGTTTTTGTGCACTAAAAGACGGTGACGAATAGCACTAGCCACGGAAGAACAATGACTAATATGATTAAGGACTGGAGACAGTCTCTAATACATTGAGGGATTTTGTCATTGTTTTTTATATCCGTGCCTAATGGAAAATTAAGTACATTCGTTTCCCAATATAGGGCGGTTTTATGTCCATTAATTTAAAATACGGATACTAATAACAATAGGGACTGTTTTGTGTCTCTATTATTGCAATAGGGACGGTTTTGTGTCCCTTGATGTTTATAGGGATGATTTAGTATAAATCTGTGCCAAAAAGCAGTTTTGACGGACTGTTTGTCTATCATTCTCTAAAAAAAGGGTCTTTATTGCCCAAATTTCTAGTAGTGAGAAAACACTAAAATTACAACCATTAATAGAGTTGTCAGATGATTTCGAATTCAAGTGAATTTTTACAGGGATGATATTTAAAATAATACTTTCAAAAAATAGAATGTTTGGATTATGAAAATATAGTGCAGAATAAATCCTATAAGGGTGTCATTTAAATAAATTTATTTGAGGTATTTGTTAACTGAAGCTTATATATATGTTTTATTTAGACTTGTACAATCAATTATTCAAACATGCACTTCAACAACCACGAATATGTCGACCTTGCATAGTACCAACATGGGGAAAATAGAACACAAAAGGTAATCATAAGATATGTATTTAATTACAAGTAGCAATAGGAACTGCTCAAGGATTCGTAGGATGAGATAAAGATTTTTTCGGTAACATCTCTAAATTTTAGTTTAATGAAACGCAGGTGGTGGAGAGTATTGTACCTCCCAACGTTCTTGAACTTACCAATTCTACCAATGGTATGACAGCACAAAAACTATTTAGCAAGAACCACAAAGATTTGGTGAAGGAGGGAGAAAGATCAATGAAAGACACAGCAACTTCGTGTACAGTTGCCGGTGCTCTCATTGTTACAATGATGTTTGGTGCAGCATTTACAGTTCCTGGAGGAATCCGAGGAGATACAAGTTTTCTAATGTTCTTGAAAAAACCATTGTTTACGGTTTTTATAATCTCAGATTCCGTATCACTCTTTTCTTCCACAACTTCAGTCATGATATTTCTGGGAATCCTAACCTCACGTTACGCAGGAGAAGATTTCCTCAAATCCTTGCCCACAAAAACGATATTAGGCCTTTCCACCCTTTTCTTCTCTATCGCCAGTATGATGATTGCCTTTTTCTTGTGCCCTGGTCATTATGCTTGATAGAAAATTATGGATTGTTATTCCAATTATTTTACTGGCCAGTGTTCCAATCACCTTATTTGGATTGATGCAATTTCCCCTCCTTGCTGAGATTTCTATTTCTACTTATTTAAGAAAAATGTTTGACACAAGAAAATCAAACGCCGATACTAAATTCTTGATGCTGTGTAATTTAATGGTTTTTTCCCTTTTTATGACATGTGATGCTGGCATCTATATGAGCAAAAGACAATGTACGAATTTCGTTTCTACAAGCAAAGTCCAACTGCTATTTCTATTTCGTTGAATATTTTTAGTTGAATGTAATGATTCGTTAATTGTTAATCACAAATTGAATAATTAATAATGATTCCAACTCTTCCCTCGCAACTTCCTAATTCAATCAGGGATAGAGATTCATTAGCCCAAAATTTAGAATTAGGGAACCTTGTGTGTATGAAGATGTCTTTAAAGACCCAAAAGTTTTTAAAAGGGTGTCTAAGTCGTGACCCAATATAGAGACCACCACTACTGCTCTTAAAAACTCTTATTGAGGTCTTTTTGCGAGGCAACTGTTTTGAAGTGGGGTTGCTAAAATGTACGGACCGAAGGAGGGCCGTGGATGCTCGTGATATAAGTCGGTTCGTCATGTTAACTTAAGTGATCAATCTTGGTCTTCCACGTCTTGTCAGTTAAGAGTCTATATTAAGAAATAAAGAAATAGTTTTTTATGCTTCTGTTGGCTCTGTTTTGACTCTCATTGTTATGTCATGTACAAAGAACTATGCTATGTATGCATACGAGGGTTTTTTTTTGACAGTTTTACATTGTGGAGTTTACATGCAGGTTTTGGGTTGAGTTGGGGTGCTTATCTTTTATTTTGCCAATTTTAAGAAGCTTCTATGAATTATGTAAGCAAAATATATTGTTAATTTTCTTGGAGATGATACTGTTAGCATCTTTCTCTGTTTTTGGTGTAGTTGAAATTCGGTTTTGTAACGACCACAAGCAACTAGTAGGGTGCCACATTGTCAACAGATTTTTCTTTTCCTCTTCTATACTAGAAACTCTGAAAGAAAAGGAAAAAGCTTACTAAAATAACAATAATGGGCTGTTCATGGGCTGACATGCCCAACATAATAATGGCCCACTAATGATTTTGCCAACAGAGCGAAATAGGAAAAAAAAAAATGGTTTTGGATATTGGTCTAACATTTTGTTGGTGTGAGAATCAGGATGTTCATTTTTCTGTTTTTCTTTTTTTTGTGACGCTTTTCATGGGAAACATGTTTGGTGGTGACTTGGTCAACATTACCAGAAGAGAGTTTTGAAAAAATAGAAACTGGGACATGGGTTTGCTCTTTATGATCACTATCACTATTTCATGATTTCAATGAACCAAAGTTTATTGCTCTTATACTGCACCATGAATTATATATAGCGAATGGTTCTTTGGATTTCTTGCTTTCTCTTGCAGCAATGTTGAGAATTAAAGAGAATCTATTGTTTTCTTTTCAAAAAGAAAAAAGAAAAAAGAAAACCTATGTTGTAATGAAAGTGGTGAAGCCCACACAAAAAAGAAGAAGGAAGTAATAGTCAAAAGCTTAATGATGATGTTGGGAGCTTAGTCAAAAGCTTAATGATGATGTTGGGCAATGAAGCCATCCAATTTTCCTATAAATAGGCTTGCTCATTCAATTGTAGAACACACCAAAGGAAAAGAGAGGAAAGAAAGGAAGAGAAGAAAGGAAGAGTGAGAGGAAACAAAAGAGAGTGAGTTTTATCTGAGAGGAAATTCTGTCAGTGTAAACATCACAAGAGCAAATACAATTCTATTCCCAATATTCAGTGGTACTTTTCATACTCTATTATTTTATTTTTATAACAAGTTATCAGCACGATAGTCTTTCTCATTTACTTCTAAATTTTCCCAGCTCAAGACTATGTGGTTATTTCTCTGTCTCCTCTCTGTCATATGTCTCTTCTCACTTTACTACTACAATGACATGCAAACTTTCTTTTTTCGTATTCTCACAATTTTTATGTTACTTCATCCATGTTTATTTAATTTATTTTTTCATATTCTCACAATTTTTATGTTACTTCATCCATGTTTATTAATTTATTTTTTCGTACTGTAATTTGGAATGGTGTTGTTTTATACTCCATCCTGTTATTTTATGGTGGTGTAATTTCATTACCCATCACGTTGTAACACATATTATCGCAATAAAAATGATGGTGTGATCTTAAAACTCATCTTATTATATCTTGAATAGTGGCGCAATTATATTGTCCACAATATATAATATGTTATATACTTCATATATATTAGGTGGTGGTTTTATCCCCGCATTTACTTTATTTACTGTATAGTGTAGATTTATTATCCATACAGCAGTATTTATTTAAAAGTGTGGCGCGGGTTTATCGTCCACACAACTGCCTTTAACATTTACTTTATTTACTGTATGGTGTAGGTTTGTTACCCACACAGTAGTATTTATTTAAAAGTGTGGCGCGGGTTTATCGTCCACACAATTGTCTTTACTTTTTATTTAAAAGTATGGAGTAGAATTAGTGCCCATACAGCAAATTTACTTTATCGTACATTTACTTTATTACTTAAAGTATGGTGCGGGATTAACGTCCATACATGAAGCAATTTAATTTATGAATTTATTTTACCACACATTTACATTTATTTAAAGTATGTGGTCGAATTATCGTCCATACTAGCAAGTAATTTACCTTATGAATTTACTTTATCGCATATTTATTTTTATTTAAAGTATGGTGCGGAATTAACGTCCATACAGCAAACAATTTATTTTATGAATTAATTATGAAGTATGATGAGTTTTATAGTATACAGAGATTAGGACCAGAAATTCCTTGATCCTCATCATACAACTACATCAGGACCTGAAGATCCTTGATGATGATAATGATATGAGAGCTAGCAGTCTCTTCGGTACTATATTTGTAAACAAGTAAACAAGTGATCGGACCTGAAGATCCTTGATCATTGACATGTAAATAAAGACCTGGAGTTCCTTGATAATGTAACAATACCGTATTGGTTAATAGTACCGTACACACGAATAATAGTTGTACTGGCAAATATACTGTACACATGAATAGACACATATTCATGACTTGATGAATGGTACCGTATACATGAATAGTGACGTACATAAATATTAACCACTTTTGGGTAAACCGTCACTATATACAAAAGGGAACATGCAGTTCCTTAAACTCGTGGATGATCAATTAAATGAGAAGCCATAAGCTCCTCAAAACATGGACAATTACGTAAGGGCTTGAAGTCCCGAAATATGTACAAGAAATTATGAAAATGTCCATATCATGAGAATATGTGATTTTGGACTGAAGTTCAAAATCTAAGAGTATTGAATGTCCATACCATGAAAATATGTGATTTTGGCATGAAGTTCAAAATCTAACAATATTGAAAACCTAAAGTTCCAACAGTTAAATGGACAACCCTTGAGTTATTATTAATAAAGTTCGATTTTGTTATAATTGACACCTCAAGGAAGCAATATATTTTCTGAATTCCGATTGTTAAGAATGCACCGTGAAATCTATAATATCAGGATAAACCTCAAAAGGATGAATTGCGGTACCCCACATATTTTGTTATATTATGTGATATGAGCCGGAAGCTCATGGATCCAAATATATGAGAGATCCGAACCTGAAGTTTTAGGTACCCGGGCAAGAAGTTCCGGACTCACATGCATTGAAATATGTAATTTGAGAGATTTGATGTGGTTATTTGAACCTATAAGGCACAAGGTTCCAAACCGTCATTTTGAAAAACGTGAAAACCACTTGCGCCAATTTAAGAATTTACCCAATTATTATAACAGGAAAGGAGCATACAATAGATAGATTCTTTTCACTTGCAAGGAAGGAGCAGGCTCTGTAAAATCTATAAAATTCCATTATGTTCTGGAAGCCTCTGAAGGAAGAGGACGGCGCCTCTTAAGCTTAGCCATGAGCCTCTCGTGGTCTCCCAGAATCTTTTCATTGGAAATTTGCAGCATGTCAAGCCTTGTCTGCGTATCAATGGAGTATGAACTCACTAGTTTCAACAAGGCCTTATTTTCCTCTTTAAGTTTTTCAACCTCTTGCTGAGACTCATGAAGCATTCTCTGAAGAGACGAATTTTTAGTGTTCAGCTCCTGAATCTCATTTGCTCTGACATGCAAACCGTCATTTGCATAAGGTTCCAAACTGTCATTTTGAAAAGACGTAAAAAGCACAGGTGCAAATTATTATAATAGGAAAGGAGCATACAACAGACAGATTCTTTTCACCTGCAACGAAGGAGCAGGCTCTGTAAAATTTATAAAATTCCATTATGTTATGGAAGCCTCTGAAGGAAGAGGACGACGCCTCTTAAACTTAGCCATGAGCCTCTTGTGTCTCCCAAAATCTTTTCATTGGAAATCTGCAGCATGTCAAGCCTTGTTTGCGTATCAATGGAGTATGAACTCACCAGTTTCAACAAGGCCTTATTTTCCTCTTTAAGTTTTTCAACCTCTTGCTAAGACTTATGAAGCATTTTCCGAAGAGACAAATTTTTAGTGTTCAGCTCCTGAATCTCGTTTTTTTTGACATGCAAACAATGAGCCATGTTCGAAACAGAAGCAGCACTCTGAATTCTAAAAGCCATTGAGTCATCAATAGCCTCTTTGTCAGACCTTCCTGTTAACAGTATTTCATCCATACAAGTAAGGAAATTCCTAGCTACTATGACAGTAATTGTATCATTCATCATCACATAATCATTAACCGTGAGATGACGATTTTAGGATACAAAGGATGGACGCCAGACTTTGGTGTCACTGGTTGTTTTGGGAGCAACATTTAAATCGAGATGCTTTAGGGGAGAAGAAGAGGAAGACATTATATTCAAGGAAAGTCTTAGAAAAGCTAAATTTTCAGAAAATGAAAGGGAGTTAAGTTGAAACGCAGTTACTCCAATCCGGCCTTGTATAGGTAATATCTATATACATAAATGTGGCATCGTTTTCAGGATCCCAATATTTTCTCGGATCCCCATATTCTTTTTCTTTTTCAAATTCCAAAACTTCACGCGGCCTCCATTAATGTCTATTGGCACTTTAGGGGTTTCAAAGATTATTTTCGTCAAAGCCGATCTTGCTTTGCGGATTTCACGGAGTAACTTTTTCAAAAGCATCTCGAGAACCTCACAAATTTCAGTGGTTAATTTGAAATTCACCAGTTCTACCTATTCCTCTAATTTGTGTATAAATATGTTACTAACAAAATCTTCTTTGCAAAATACATCAATTTTTCTCCAGTTTTCTCCATATTTAGTGATGCAATATTCACTTGTTTTTCCTATCAGTGAGCACTTGATGTGCTTGAGAAGCGAGACTATCCCTGATCATCCATTCAAGAAGTGGGACTATCCTTGATCATGTTTCAGCGATTTGGGGAGCTATAGGGACGGCCATATGCTTTAATCTCCTGAAGTTCTTCTATGCTAGGAGAAATGAGAGTTTGTGGTCTGTTATCTCACTAGTTTCCTTCCCTGATTGCTTACCTACTCTGCAATCAATATCACAATTCTTTGTATCTTTTCTTTATTTTATAACTCTTTTTTCAGAAGGGATTTTATTTTTTTTAGAACGAACATTTGAATAAAGAATCCATGTAGTGATCCTAACACTGAGGGTTATTTTTTTATAGAGACAGAAGAATTGTGATTTTTGATCTTGCAGGATATAACTAGAACATTAAGCATTACATTGTATTTGCTGAGCCATATGAGCTTGAATGATATTTGAGCAAAGTTTCTCCCACCTAAGGATGTAAGCAATACTTGTGTTATTTCATGCTTGTACTCTTATTTTGATATTTGTACGACATCCTTAAAGGTAACCAAATGGGGAGATAAGGCCGTTCCAGAAGAACGCCATGCAAAGGATCATTCCAGAAGAATGACTTGCATTACAGATAGTTCCAGAAGAATGACTTGTATTATGACCATTCCAGAAGAATGGCTTGTATCATTCTGATATGTATTCATGAATTATTAATGCAAATTTCACAGATTGCAAGTTGAATACATTGATAATTCACCACATTGATTAAAGTCCCATAAGAACAGAACATGGGTATACCAGTGATTAATATGATGCACGCATGTTGAGTAGCAAATGATATGTATTGAAGTCCCGGAAAGACAATCCATTATCATGTCAATTCTAATACGGTGCACGCCTAATGGGTAGCAAATTATATGGTTTAAAGTCCCAGAAGGACAATTAATTGACATGTATGTATTAATCTGTGGCATGCCTGCAACATGACAGATATATGGGTTCTAAATGTTTCAACTCCCTGAATGGAGATTATCTACCCCCTACTGTAAAATAATGCTCCATTGGAGGTTAAGATCCACATTCTCAGATAATTCATCCTATAAGAGATGTCTGTCTGGAAAGAGACAATAAAATCCCCTTGAATGGCTTGGGTATCCAAAAGCAAAGAAATGCTTATAATTAATGCATGTGTATGCACATGAGAATGGTGGGATCATAAATTGATGAATGACAATTTTTAATTTTGGAGTAGCTATTCAAATCACCAATGGGTTGTGTTGATTGGAACCACGTTCTATTATTAAATGTCAACAACATCATTGGCCAAAAATGGAAAGAGGCAATTCCATTACATATGAGAACGAAAGTGAAAGAATAAACCCATAGTACGAACCCCAAAAGATGTTAACCCTGAAAGTTATACTTGGATGTTCGGAATAAAAGAGGAATATACTCAATTTATATGACACAATGTTTCTGGTAGAATGTTGAGGTTCTCCATATTTACAGATGCAATCGTGCATTCTTATTGCACATTTACAGAGACCAACGTGTTATCTTTAGGGGTTATTAAATGCACGGAGCATATCGCCAGAAGCGATTCCCTAAGAGATGTTCAAGCAGAACAAATAGCTGGATATAAAGCTATATAATGTGTCATGAAGTGTAATCTCTTAAATAAAATCCTTGAAGGATTGTAATTGCATGAAGCAAGTCTCTGAAGGGCATGTGCCTGGAGCACAAATTTTGTACTTAATATTAATATGTATAAATTGCCTCAGTGAGTACATTAATTATAATATGGTTACAATACATTACAACTCCTGAAGAGTTAATTGATTAAAACTCCTGAAGAGTTCAAGAAATATTTGTCTTGGCCTGAAGATCGAGACATTTTTATGTGGATTATCCGTTGGGCACTTAAATGATTTTTTTTGAAAATATACTGGACTGGACATTGCTTTTTCCAAATAGAGCTCAACTCCATCACCACCACTTTGGGATGATGTGAGACATATTTGATACTATCTCCGCATAAAACCATATACAGACATATTCTTTTCAAGTGAACTTACAAATAGCCCAGGTTTTGTTTGATTCGCGGACTCTGGAAATTTCTATGGTTTACATAGAAATAGCTCACTGGAAATATATTTGCTTACTCAATTACATGAATTGTTGATGGCTACATCATTCCCTCAGTACGAAAGATCTTGCCTCTAGAAAGACAGTCATGAAGATATCAGAGGGAGATATTGTTCAAGGACAGCATCCAATAGTGTTACAAGATTGACTCATAGTAGTAGTATCAGCTACTACATTCAGAAAGATGATCAACAGTATGGCTTAAAAGATATTTTGCCAAGCAATCAAATTAGAGCATGCAAAATCAAGGGGAGCATTCATAAGTCCTCTAACACAGGACATATGCACGTTGTACTATTTTTCCTTCTACTAAGATTTTTCCCACTGGGTTTTTCCTAGCAAGGTTTTAACGAGGCAACATGAGCCCATTTACATTACCCTTATGTCCCAAATAAAGTTGTACTTTTTTTCATTCGCTTAGGTTTTTTCCCACTAGGTTTTTCCAAGCAAGGTTTTAATGGGGCAACCAATCTAGGGACATGTGGTCTCTAAGGGGGAGTGTTGTAATGAAAGTGGTGAAGCCCACATAAAGGAAAAGAAGGAAATAATAGTCAAAAGCTTAATGATGATGTTGGAAGATTAGTCAAGAGCTTAATGATGATGTTGGGTAAAGAAGCCATCCAATTTGCCTATAAATATGCTTTCTCATTCAATTGTAGAACACACCAAAGGAGAAGAGAGGAAAGAAAGGAAGAGTGAGAGGAACAAAAGAGAGTGAGTCCTATCTGAGAGGAAATTCTGTCAGTGTAAACATCACAAGAGCAAATACAATTCTACTCCCAATATTCAGTGGTACTTTTTATACTCTATTATTTTATTTTTATAACAACCTATTATTTTCATGAAACACATGAAGACACCCAAACAAAGAAAAAGTAAAAGAAAGTAGGAATAAAGTAGGGGTTCGAAATGGGGCAAGCTTGAAGCAATCCCAAAAAAAGATGAAGATTCTTCAAAGCAAATTAGGCATTTCAATCTAAGTGATAACACACACAAAATTAAACGTTGTTATTTGTCTTCTTATGGTATCCCAAACCTTTTTTGGCTCTCAATAACTTACGCAGCTTCATCTATATTCAATTTCGAATCCATCTTTAGTCTATTGTTCCTTGTGAACGACTAAAAGGATTGACTCACAAGTAGAATCCATCTTCAATCACCTACAGCCCTTTCCTTTATTTTTTGATTTAAAATACCCAATTTTTTCAAATAAAAACTTATGACTAGGATCTAAGTAAGCAAGTTACCTAATTCGGATTCTAAAACTACCCCTATTTACAAGTTTATGTGTTATGTGGGTTGGGGGGGGTGGGGGGTGATGGTGTGGGAGAGGAGGGTGTGGGGGTTGGGTTGTAACTAATGACACAAGTTGAATTTGGAAAGATCTCCAAATGGTTGTAATGGATGTAGGAATTAATTTAGAAACTTATTTGAAATTAAATATTAAATTCAACATTAGCGTATTAGTAATCTATAGGTGATTAACGTTTTGGTTTATTTAAAAAAAAATTATGTTGTTTTCTTTTGATGAATTATACAACTAGTAATCTATTTTATTATAGTTTTATGAATTAGGGATTTGATTCTTATTGAAATTTCTAATTGACTCAATCTCTCCATTTAAGGGAAAGAATAGTTTCCTTATAGGGATTGTTCTTTGAAAAACCCTAGATGGACAAGAAAACTATAAATACATGCCTACATCACACTTACAAGATTCTTCTCACACCCAAAAAACCCTACACAAACACCTCTCTCTCTCTCTCTCTCTCTCTCTCTCTCTCTCTCTCTCTCTCTCTCATACTCAAGCCACCACCCACGGCTCCGGCCACCCGGCTCTCCCCGTGAGAGAAAACTCTGTCTACTTAGCTATTGTCGTATATTTTTCAAGATCCAATTGAATTAACTTAGGCATTGGAGGGCTTTGGCCAACATCCCTTGGGTGTGATCCGTGACCTAAATTTATTTTACAGGAACCAAGGGAGAATAAAGAGAAGGAAGTTCGAGAGTGGAAGAATCTACACACGAATATTCTCCCGTGAGAAATTTGCACAAACACAAATCATGAAGACATTGAGATAGGACGAAAGTGATTCAGAAGATGATGAAGGAGGTCCCATATTTGCTGTTTTTGGAGAGTTGACTAACAAGAGAATGGAGGCTGAAAAAGATGAGGGCGGAGATGGTGCTGCTGCGACCAAGGACGGTGACAGCCAACTTGGCACCCTTGAGAGAATAAAAACGCTAAAACGAGGCGGTTGATTTAAGAACATTTTGATGCAAATGTCGACTAAGTACTAACTGTTGAGCCTCCTGTATACAAGACGAAGATACATACAACAAAAAACTTACATAGATTAAAGTTTCTTCCTTTACAACCAATAAGAGAGTGAGAGAGAAGAAAAAAGCTTTCTTCCTTTAAAGACTGACATATATATTTCCTTCCTTTTCTAGATGGCTATAACTTTGTTACATGAAAGCTTTCTTCCTTTAAAGACTGACATATATATTTCCTTCCTTTTCTAGATGGCTATAACTTTGTTACATGAATAGAATGGAACTTTGAAAAACAGAAACAATCTGAAAAACAATAATTGTAAATAAAATGAATTACTTCTTGTAATACGAGGGGTCGTTTGGTACGGAGGACTATTATGGATTGGACTAAATTCTGGGACTGTTTTGAATGGATTGGCCTAAGCTGGATTAAATACAAACCTACATTTGGTGGTATGTCGAACTAAGAAGCTGGATTGTAAAAATAGTGAAGACCTATATTTGGTGTTGAGTCGGACTAAAAAATAATTATTTTAATATTTAAATTTAATAATTTTTAGATAATTAAATGTAATTTAATAAGATCTTAAAACTATGAACATACTTTCTAGATACCAAATTTACATGTAGATGTCAAAGTCAGAATTTCTCCAAAAAGTCATAACAAATCAACAAAGATAGCATTCCAAAAATGCCATGAAGCCCATTCATAGCGATTTACGAATGCCACTATATATGTAAATTTCAACACCCATTCAAGAATAAATAATAAAAATCAATACTCATGTAGGAAAATTTCATTTCACAATATAAGTGTGTTAGTATGAAAATTGTCTTGGTATTTCTAAGACTCTAGCATAGGTCGGGAATTAGTGTGTGAATATCTATTACTGGAAGTTTTGGAGCAACACATTCAATCTCGGATTTTCAAAGTGTGACTTGACTGATATCAGAAAACTGATTTCAGGTAAATCATGATATAATCACGCATTCATTATAGGATTCCTAGTTAGAGTTATTTTAACTCAAGTACTTTTTTGTTAGTCCTATTTTTAATAGGATTAGATTTTATCTCTTGAGATTACTTTCCTAGTTGGACCTTATTTTGGTTTATGTTAAAATATCCTTTTTCATCTTTGACTTGGAGAGCACGTTCTATTTGGTTTAATTATTTCATTATGTCTGCTCAGTTGGGAGGATGAATAGTCTCAAGTCATTCATGTAGAGACACTGAGACAGATGTGTAGGTGCTCTATAGAAGATGAAGTCCATTGAATGTGATCAACTCTAGAATTCTTGTATGGAAGTCTTACTCACAAGTGTCAAACAAAGAATTATAAGTTGTGATAATGCAAATTAATCCTTAGACCTGAGACATCACAGTTGTCTTGTGTACATGTTGTTTTTCTTTGAGAGTACTATACGGTCGTATCAAAATGATGTGACACAAAGGTGTTCTTCAGGATTCTCAGCGTGTACGCAGAGACAAGTGAATGTACAACAATGAATCTCTGCTCATAGTAAGAAGAGATAATACTCTAAAGATATGATTCGTGAATCTTTGGCTAAAGTATTGGATGGAAATTGAAACAAGAATGTTTGCAATTTCATCAAATTGAATCATATAATCAAGAGATGTCATTTTAGGGATTTTGACACAAGTTTACCATATCTCGAGAATATAACATAGAGTATTGAATTAGAGAAGGATCGAATTGCATTGTAATCACAAACTGACTAAGTTCTCTAAATGAATTCTTTTTAGCTTGGGTTGCCATGACATACTGCTAGGTGTCACTCATGGCTTGTGGAAGCCCTGTAAGAACTAATTATAATAGCCTTCGCCAATAGGGAGAATTGTATGGAGGGATACAATTCACACTTGATTCAGAGTGAATCATTCATACCTACTGCCTCGCTAATTAGAACCTATAAGATCGCACGCCGAAAAGGAATCGATTGGGAAATTATGAAGAGAATGAATGATTTTGTGACTTGGTCAAAGTCAATGTGAAAGTCAAAGGTCAAAGTCAAAAGTCAATGGTCAAAGGTCAAACGATTGACCCGACACTTGACATGGTCAACTAAGAATGACCAGGACCAACACACTCGTTAGACAAGTGAGTGATTGAATTAGTCAAGTCACTAGAGTAATTAAATTGATTAGATTAATTTAATTATTCAATTAAAGTTATGAAACTTTAATTAAAGGTCCCATATGACTTGAAATTCAAAAGGGATTTGACCATATGGACTTAGGCATATATGTGACACATTATAGGATTTGGACCAAGATAGCAAAAGATGACACACAAAAGGGGGGGTGTGGCTACACTAGGGCTTGGGGGCATTTTTGTCACTCTTGTGACATTTTTGATCCTAAGTGTGTAGCTATGGAATCCTATCATTCTAGGGTTTTTCAAGTTGGTGAAATTGGAAGAGAGAAAACATCAAGTTCTCTCTCCCTAACCCCTTGAATCTATCACATCAAGTGAAGGTGCTAGCACCACTCTTCACTTGTTGTATACTCATTCTCTCATCCCATTCAATTCTTGGTGAAGAGCTTTGGGGAGGTGCATATCTTTGTACCTATTTGGAGAGCTACAAGGCGGAGAATCAACATCAAAGGGACCACTCCCTCTACTTGAACACCATTCTTGGTTTTAAGATTCGCTCCAAGGGTATGAACATCTTATCCTTCTCTCATATAGGATTTAGAGAGTCTTTGGTGCACACTTTCATAGACTTATAAAGATTGGGACCAAATGAGACTTGCACGAATCCCTAATTTATTTAATGCTTCCGCTGTTACTTTGATTTCATATTAGATATGGCATGCTAGGTGATTTCTACTCTCAAAGTTTGGTTGTAGAGTTTTTACAAATCTCTACACAACACCATTCCTAGAATATTCCTTTCGCCAAGACCATGGTAGCGGTTTTCCTCCGGCGAGCTTGAAGCAATTGTGACCAGTATTGCATTCAATATAAAGAGTGTCGAAAGATCATCCCGTGACAAAAGTTAAGTTACGAAGAAGTCGGTAAACATTATCTAGAATGTGTCTAGAATAAGTGTGTGAGTACTTCTTGTAATCATCGTTCTATAGTAGATTTGTGTTGAACTGAGGAGTCCTGTGGATTTTCTCCAGATGTGGGGTTTTCCCACGTAAAATAATTCTTTGCGTGTTCTTTTATTTTATGCTCATTGCATTTTAGTATTGATAAGCCATATCAATCCTGCTACCCAAGTTTATTTTTTGTTTATTGATTATAATTATGCACCCCCTCTAGGCATTCTTAATCATCCTACAGTTAATTTCAAAGTGAAATACATATTTACTCATTTGCCCTTACAAACTACTAATGCTTGGGCGTAATTGTAACTAGCATAAGTCTAGTATTTTGCTAGTTCTCTTCAGAAGTCGTGATCCAAAAGTTCCATTCATTGTCAAAATATAAGTGCAAGCAATGTAAGCCCTTGATGTCTTCTTCAGTCACCAAAAGCCAACTACCAATGTGAAAGAAAAAAAAATCTATCTTAAGTATGTGATTACATTTCATCAGGAAAGCTCACAATATAAGTTAGAAACCTAGTCAATTATGATCGTCCATGGAAAGTAATTGAATACTGAACATAACAAGATAAAACTTTACTTCTTATTGCTTTGATTTTCAGTGAGGTCTGCATTTCTTTGGATTTTCACTCCATCTAAAAGTACCTGAATCCGGATTGTAAGAGACCAAACAATCAAAATCAACAAACTCATGTAAGGCTTAAAAGTCAATGTCAATTGCAGACATACAAAAAAATCTATCTCAATTTGAATGTTAAGCACAAAGTGTATGATTCATATCACATATATGACTAATGTAATGTGACGAACCTCTTTGCAGAGCATTTGATGACACCACATCTTGCAACTGAGCCAATTATAAGAGGCACTTCCAGCATCCAACAGAAAAGGGATTTACACTGAAGCAAGCACTAAGCTAACCAACTATGATTACACCATCAGCTTAAACTGTGAAATTATGCATGGTTGCCTACACAAATTGTTTTGACCTCCAAACATGGGAAAATCTCTCAAGCATGCAAGTACACATATAACATCTCAAGTCTCGTAAAATAGAACTTTGCAGCTAAACGAATAATGTAATATGTTTTTCTTTGCATTAGAGATGACAAAAATAAATTAAATTGTTGGATGTTTTTCTTTGCATTAGAGATGACAAAAATAAATTAAATTGTTGGATGTTTTTCTTCAAACATCCAATTGTTGGATAAATTAAATTAAATTAAATTTGGACCATGAAATAAAATTTGGCACCATATGAGATACATGAAAAATTCAAAAATTTGGTCTTGCATCTATTTATTACAAAACAGGGGACAAGTTATTTAAAAGATAAGCTAGACTACTCAACACAACCACAAAAAAGACTAAAATTTGGCATGTTTTGGTGCCAAACCCATGACTAAGCATGTCATTAGACCTCCAATGAAGCAACTCTTGAGAAACTCACCACTACCTTTGTCTCGAATGCCCATGTGGTAGCCAAGATCAAAATCAAGAATTGCATTACCACCCCATTGCATAACCCAACTGAGTGCCACATTTTAGCAAACAGTTGGAGTGCATGTTGTGCTCTGGACTCTTCAAAGATTGAAACCTATTAATCTTATGAACAAAACCAATGGACTCTGACCCAGCAATAATGACAACAAATTAAGACAAAGAAACAAGCAAATCTTATGTGCATTTGGGTTCAGGAATATGCGATGTCGCTGATATCCACAATTGAAAACCCACAAAGCCCACTTCATGTACAAACAGAGTCGTTCAATTGGTTGACGACCATGTTGTTCACATCATTCATAGACTCTGTAATTTCAGGTGGTCTGAAAACATCATTAGAAACAAGAAATTCACTCTTGCAATCAATTGTCGATATCTAGATTTGAATTGAGAGAATGCGATAATTTATTGAATGGAAAGTGGCTTTTAAATAGCCTTACAGAACAGAAAGCAGAAAAACACGATCCCATGACTAACAGTCCCTGAAGTCAAGGGATCCTCCTAAAGAAAAACTCAAACATTATCTACTTCCTTAAAACAAGGTTTATTGCAACTAAAACTAAACAACTTTAACAAATAGTAAATAACAACTTTTTGTTAAAATATGAATATGGTTTGAATGCATTAGGTTTAAATTATATTCTTCTCCATAAGGAGGTATATATAAAAGTTTACATGAGTGCTGTACAAGGAAATAGATACAGTAATCAATTGGGATAGTACCTCATAATTATACAAAGATTTGTCAACTAAATAAAATGGGAAAATAAATCCCTTAATTAATCAAGGAAATAAATCTCCTTGATTAATTAGGAGACTCACGTCAACACCCCTCCTCAAGTTAGTGCATATATGTCACCAATGCCCAATTTGGTAAGTGAGTCATGAAATATTCTGCCAGTTGATCTTCTGATTTTACGAATGGTAGGTGGATGATCTTCTTCTCAATCTTCTCTTTGATAAAATGTGTATTCACTTCAACATGTTTGGTTCGATCATATTGAACTGGATTATAGGTAATGTCAATGGCTGACTTGTTATCACAATGTAACTCAATTGGCTTTCCTGGCTTGAAACCCAATTTTGTCAACAGTCTTCTGTTCTATAGTAGTTCACAAACTCCGTGAGCCATTCCTCGATACTCTGCTTCTGCACTAGACCGAGAAATCACATTTTATTTTTTCACTTCGCTAAGTGACTAGATTACCTCCTATGAAGGTAAAGTAACCTGAAGTAAAGCATCTATCAGTAATGGAGCCAGCCCAATCAGCATCTGTACATCCAACAACTTCGAGATCTCTATTTTTTGAGAACATTAATCCTTTCCTAGGTGCTGACTTTAAGTATCTTAAGATCCGATCAATTGCTTTCCTATGGGACACACTGGGTGATTCATCTCGATGGGTGTATCAGCGGGTTTGCATCCAAACATTTCTGTTTCAGTAAGCAGATCTAATACATACTTCATTTGAGATAGAAATATACTAGTTGTGGACCTGGCTACTTTAATTCCTATAAAGTACTTCAGATCACCTAAATCCTTCATCTCAAATTCTTGAGACAAATACTTCTGCAGTTTCAGTGACTCTTATGTGTCGTTTTCAGTTACGACTATGTCATCCACATAAACAATCAATGCAGTAAGTCTTATTCCATCACGCTTCAAGAACAAAGTGTGATCTGCATTACTCTATATATATCCAAAATTCTTCATGGATTTAGTGAATCTGCCAAATCATGCCCTGGGGGATTGCTTTAACCCATATAATGATTTTCTGAGTTTGCAAACTTGACTCTCCTTGTCACGAGCTAATTTACATCCTGGTGGTAAGTCCATATATACTTCTTCTTCTAAGTCTCCAGGACTCTGATAGTTGTAATCTTGGCTACTGGGGCAAAGGTCTCTTGGTAGTCTATCCCATATCTTTGTGTGTACTCATTTGCCACCAATCTAGCTTTATATCTTTCAATGGATCCATCTACTTTGAGTTTCATAGTATAAATCCACCTGCATCCCATTGTTTTCTTTCCATGAGGTAATTGCATGAGTTTCCATGTACCATTCTTTTGGAGAGCTCGCATTTCTTCATTTATGGCTTCTTTCCATTTTGGGTCTTCCAGTGCTTCAGTTACACTGTTGGGAACATGTATGTCGACCAACTGTTTCACAAAGTGTACCTGTGACTCTGATAATCTGCTGATGGATATATAATTGTTGATGAGATATTTTCCTTTGGCATTAAGATCTGCTTCGTAGTGTACTGGAGGTTTGCCACGGTTCTTCCGTTTTGGAATCTGATATGCAGGCTTTGTGCCTTATGAAATCAAATTATCATGGGATATTTCATTAATGTTATCAGTTTCAGGACAAGATGTTACATGAATGACATTCTCAGCAGGTGAATGGTGTGGTACCGGAGCTAAAGAAGTCTCTGGAGTGGGCAAAATCTCATCAGTTTCCTCCTCCTGAGTTGGACAACAAGGAGACAACAGATTAGGTTGAGGCTGGTTTTCGGGGAGCGATCGGTCGCTTCCAAGCTGCGACTAGTCATTTTCTGGTACAGTTAGAAACGACCAGTCCTTATCAGGCTACGACTGGTTGCTTTCAACATGTGATCGGTTCTTTCAGGTTGGGACGATTCTGGAGAAAAAACATCGAAAATTTGAGAAGTGTTGGTGTCGCAATTTTCCTCATATTCAGCTGAAAAATATATGTTGTTTTCTCGAAACACAACATCCATAGAAGTATAGATTTTCTAAGTAGGAGGATGATAACACCGGTATCCTTTTTGATGAGGTGCATAGCCAATGAAAACATACTTTTCGGCTCGAGGATCCAATTTGCTTCATTGGTGATCATGTAAGTGGACAAATACAACACAACCAAAAATTCAGGGTTCTAGATTTGGGGTGGGAGGTGTTTGGATATGGTGGTGAAGTGTTTGAAGTGGTGTTTGATAATTTAAGATACTGGTGGGAATCCGATTGATAAGGTATGTTGTAGAGACAACTCTTCGCCCTAAAATTATTGTGGCATATTGGCACCAAAGAGAGAGGCACGAATGACTTCCAATAAGTGTCTGTTCTTTCTTTCAGCCACCCCATTTTGTTGGGGAGTGTAAGGGCATGAGCTTTGATGTATGATGCCCTGATCTTGTAAGAACTGGTTAAGATCATGGTTAAGAAATTCTCTGCTATTTTCAGAACGAAGAACCTGAATTCTGGTATGAAACTGAGTATCCACCATTTGATAAAATTGTTGAAACCTGGAACTGACTTCCCTTTTTTTTTTAGAAGGGAAACCCAAGTCATGCGTGTGTAATCATCTATAAATGTGACAAACCATTGCGCCCTTGCCGGAGTGGCAATTTTACCAGGTCCCCAAACATCAGAATGAACAAAGGAAAATGGAACCAAATGTAACACCCCGACTCCAAATTTAATTAACTATTTAATTTATTAAGTGAAATTACAAATTTACCCATAGGGTAAGGGTAATTTGGTCTTTTTTAAATCCCGAAGGATTTTGCGACATCGAGTGATATAGTGGCGTAGGTCATACTGAGATGAGTCCATAGACATGCGGTAGGCTTGAATCGGAGTTGTAACGAAGAAATGGCGACCAAAAGAAGTCCAGTGACAAACTTGTAAATATTTCAAATTTGGGAGTAGAAAAATCAGAAACCTTTTTTCTCTCTCCTCCATGCGTCTTCTCTCTCTCTCTCTCTCTCTCTCTCTCTCTCTCTTCAGCCTCTCTCTTTCTCCGACGTCCTCTCCCTTTCTCTTCGATTGTCTCAACTCAGGTCACGACAAGGGCTGGCGCTAGTCTTGTTCGAACCGGCTCGACCTCACCGTTCAAACCCACCCGTTTTCCTGACTGGAAAAACTTGAATCCTGCCGGCAATATCGACTAGTTCAATCAGAGATTTTTCCTGTTGTTGCGCCGCTGCCTCCGCCGCTCGATCTCGGTGAAAAAGGTGAGGGTTCTTCCTCTTTTTACTTGCTCTAGCTGTTTCTGGGGTAGGATTGGATCGATTTTTCGTGTAGGAGAATGATTTCGAAAACATAGGTTTTGGCTGAATTTCAAAGGGAAATTACAGCCGGTTGCCTTCCGAATTGGACCTCCTCGTAGTTGAATAAATTGATCCTCGCCTCGAGTAGTATCTAGGGTAGAAAGGGAGAATCACAGTATGGAGTTTTTCCGTCGTCGAAAATTACTCTACACACCCATACGCTGGCGGCGCTTGGGCAAGGTGATGAGGCCACATTTTTATCTTGTTGTAATCCTTGTGTTGTCACGAGAGCGTAGGTGTGCTCGGATTTCAATTTGGACGTCGTTTAACTAACGAAAGAATTTCGCATATTGTGCGTTATCCGGGTTCAATAGGTTTTGACCGTTGGATCGCTTCCAAATTAAAATATGTTAATTTAGGCTCTCCTAGAATCGTGTAGGATTTCGTGGATCGTGAATCGGAACCCCGGATGTTCCGTTTCAATAATTCAAAGTTGTGGTTTATGATAACCGTCATTTTCTGATTAAACTTTCAAGACGTAATTCCTAACTCGTAGTCAGACCTTAGAATACTTCGTTCGACGTGCACGCACTGGGAACATGGAGAAATTAGTATTTAATTTGTGGATTCTATTTCAAAGTGATTTTATATTAATTGAGGGTTCGTATCTCAAAATAGGTGCTCCAACCTCTCGTACCTAGCAGGCGGGACCCTCCCAGGGTCGGGCAGCTTGGGACTATTTGTGAGTGGGCTTTGTTTTCAATCATACGCATGGTTTTATTGATGAAATATTTATGCATATGTTTTAAATGGTATATGGGATATAATATATATTTGGTTGTTGAATTTGATGTTCTTATAAGCTTTGGTTATATATTTTGGGTTTCAACATATTTGGGTATCATGAGTATGTTTTTATGGATTTTTGGGAAATTCTATCTATATTGAATATGTGTGGGGTACTTGGGTTGTTGAGGTTAGATTGTGGAAGAATTTGAGTATGAGGGGTTGTTGAGAGGAGATGTATGATTACACCATGTAAGTACCATCCCTTAATTATTAGTCTCACAAGTGGCATTGGTAGTTCCGGCGTGTGAGACACTTCCCATATGTAGCGTTGGTAGTTCCGGCGTATGGGAACACTATGTACATTGCTTGGAATCATCACACATGGCATTGGAAGTTCCGGTGTGTGATGATGTAGTCTGTGCACGTAGGACTTAGTCATGGAGCTACACGTGGCGTTGGTATTTCCAACGTGTGAGTTATGGAGTTTCATCCCCTGGTTGGACCACTCATCCCTAGGCATAGGATAGCACCTGAAAATCCTGCGGGCTAGCCAAACAATCCCCCGGTTGGATTGTTTCCCCGGTACCTAGGTAGTGTGATAAGTATATTGTATATTTATATTTATATATTTATATCTGTATATAGGTGTGAGTGTAAAGCAATTAGAGTATATGTAGTGGGTTGGGAAGAGCAGTATAATTTTGGGAATGAAGTTTATGGATTGAGTTTTGTGGTTTTAAAAGGGTTTCAAAGATTAATGGTTTTGAATATTAAATATGAGTTATGAATCTGCATGCTTTGGGTATTATTTTTACACGGTGGGGTTATTATGTTGTTTTAAATGCAAACTTTGTTTTTGTTCACTCACATGTTTTCTGTTTTGGGCCCCCCAGACAGTAGTCGCTTAGAGGAGAATTTCAAGCCGTGTTCAAGACCTCGAATCGTGATCACCACTAGATTAGACTTCGAGTAATTTCTTTTTACTCAGCTGGTTGTCCTTGTAAACTAAATTCAGTAGATGCTCTGTTATTGCCCATGTTAGGTTTTATTTGTGAGGGCGGAGGCCATTTGGGGTTTATTGTAAAATGTTGAATGCATGCTGCTGGTTGAGATTATTTTGTGATTGTTATGTAGGTTTAATTTTGTTGGGTTTGTTCAATTTAGAGGGAAGACTCTACCAAAATTTTGGTAGAATGTCTCGGGTTTTTAGTAAGTGGGCTTGGCATCGGGGTGATGTCGGAATTAAGACGGGATTCATCCCAATTTCTGAGAAAATTCGTGGCGGGTCCTGTTAAGCTTGGTATTAGGGCCACTCTGTTGTGTGGTGCGAGTGTATCGACGAGGACGTCGGGCCCCTAAGGGGGTGGAATATAACATCCCACATCGACCAACGGAGAGGGGGTGATATGCCTTATATGTACATGCCCACCTCCATCTAGCACAAGGCCTTTTGGGAGCTCACTGGCTTCGGAGTCATGGGAACTCCGAAGTAAGTGAGTTGGGGCTAGGGTAATCCCAGGATAGGTGACCTATTGGGAAGTTGTTCGTGAGTTCCCAAAGACAAAACCGTGAGGGCAGAGAGGGCGGTCCAAAGAGAACAATATCGTGCTACAGCAGAGCCGATCTCGGGATGTGACATGAGATGTGATATGAGAAGGTGAGGAATTTGATGTATGAATTGGATTTAAGAGGTATGTGTATAAGATTTGAGGGTAGGGATTTGGATAAAAGGATTTGAGGACGTTAGATTTGAGGGATTTGGATTTGGGGAAAATTATGAGGAATTTGATTTAGGGTTTTGGATTTGAATATGAGAAATTTGACATAAGATCGATTGCTCTAACACCATGCTAAAATATGAATATGGTTTGAATGTATTAGGTTTAAATTATATTCTTCTCCATAAGGAGGTATATATAAGATTTTACATGAGTGCTTTACAAGGAAACCGATACTGTAATCAATTAGGATAGTATCTCCTTGATTAATTAGGAGACTTACATCAACAGTTTTCACCCTCCCTTAAATTGAAAAGCAATTAAGTTTTGAATTTAAAGACAAACTTCAACAGATCCTCAGCAATGTCCACATCTTTACGAATGCCTCCAACTTTAATGGCTTAGGATATTAGCAACCTGCATATTGCTTGGACAGTGCTCTAACTCAATTACTTCATTTTTGACAAGATCTCAAAGGAAATGGAATCTGACATCAATGTGCTTGCTCCTCCCATGCATTACTGGATTTCTGGATAGCTTAGTAATAGAGCTCTTGTCACAAAAAATTCACAGTAGGCCTATCTTGATTAAAACACAATTCTACGAGCAACCTTCTTAGCCAAACAACTTGACAGGCACTTGAAGTTGCAGCTATGAATTCAGCTTCTGTTGTAGAGAGAGTGACAACTTGCTATTTTTTCACTGACCAAGAGACAACTGTTGAACTTAGCATGAATACATATCCAGATGTACTTTTCCTATCATCAAGATTACCTGCATAATCACTATTGCTGAATCCAATTAGCTCACCCCCAGCTTTCTTCTTGTTTCTAGTTTCCTTCTTGTAGAATAGACCAAGGTCTGCTGTTCCTTTCAAATAGTGAAGCACTCTTTTAGCTGTCTGATAATGAAGTTCACTAGGTGATTCCATGTACCTGCTAATAAGGTTCACATCAAACATCAAATTAGGTCTGATAGCAGTTAAGTACATTAGGCTTCCTACTATCTGCTTGAAGTGAGTGCTATCGACTCTTTCTCCTCCCACATCCTTGTTAAGCTTTGTTCCTGGAACTATAGGAATTTGGACAAAATTGCAATCTTCCATGTGAAATCTTTTTGAGAATTTCCTCAGCATATTTCTTCTGTCCAATAAAGACCCCATTGCTTGTTTGCTTCACTTCAATTCCAAGAAAATAGTGCATTTTTCTAAAGTCTGTCATCTCAAATTCTTCCATCATGGACCTCTTGAATTCTTTGAACATATCTTCATTATTTCCTGCGAAAATTAGATCATCCACATATTACAATAAGAATCACACATTCTTTACCATGCTTGAGAAACAAAATGTGCTCGTATGGGCACTTGGTGAATCCAGCTTTCAAGAAGTGTGACTCTATACGACTATACCTGTAACAACCCGACCCAAATTTAATTTCTATTTTAATTTATTTAAAGTGAAATTACGAATTTACCCTTGGGGTAGGGGTAAATTGGTCATTTTTTTATCCGGAAGGATTTTGGGATCACGATTGGTATTTTGGGTAGGTTGTACTGAGACGAATTCGTAGACATGCGGTAGGCTTGAAACGGAGTTGGAACGAAGATTTGGCGATCAAAAGTAATTCAGTGGCAAACTTGTAATTATTTCGAAAAGGGTTAGACTAAAAATCTGATTTTTTTTCACTTTTACCTCACACACACTCTCTCTCTCTCTCTCTCTCCCGATTCTCCCTCTGCGCGCGACCTCCCCCTCCCCCGTTACTGTTCACTGAGACAGAAACCACCACATCGCCGCCACATCTGACCACCCCAGCCCTCGAGACCGGTCCCGTTCGACTCGTCGTGAAGCCACGAACTTGAACCACCCAAAGTCCCCGCCGAAAAACGCTAGAATCGTCGACAGCATCGACTGGTTCAAACCCGATTGTTCTCGACGTTGCGCCGTCGTCTCCGCCTTCCTATCCCAGTGAAAAAGGTGAGGTTCTTCCTCTTTTTCCTTGGTCTAGCTGACTGTTGTATAGGTTTGGATCGATTTGCTGTGTAGGAAATCGATTTGAAAACCTAGGTTTTGGCCGGATTTCAAAGTGAAATTCCGGCCAGTTGCCGTCCGAATTGGACCTCTCTGTAGTTGAATGATGTGATCCTGACCTCGAGTAGAAGCTAGGGTAGGAAGGGTGAGCTCGGGTGTAGAGTTTTTCCGTTGTCGGAATTTACTCTATACACCCACGCGCTGCCGGCGCTTGTGGCGGCGCGTGGGTGAGGTGGTGAAGTTGTACTTTGTCCCGATGAGATCCTTAGGTTATCACGAGTGCGTAGGATTTCGCGGATCTCAATTCGGACGTCGTTTGACTATCGAACGAATTTTCGCATATTGTGCGTTATCCGGGTTCGATAGGTTCTGACCGTTGGATCGTTTTTCAATTAAAATATGTCGTTCTAGGTATTCTTAGGACTTCACGGATTGTGAATCGGAGCCCCGGATGTTCTGATTCAATAATTCAAAGTTTGTGGGTTAGTGATAACCGTCCAATCGTGAGCGATTCCTAAACCTGCAACCGGACCTTAGGACACCTCATACAACGTACACGTACTGGGAACTTAGGGATTTAAGTATTTAATTTATGTTTTCCGTTTCGAAGTAATTTTATGTTAATTAAGGGTTCGTATCTCGAAATAGGTGCTCCGACTGCACATACTCAGTAGGCAGGACCCTCTCGTGGTCAAGCAGCGTGGGAATACTTGTGAGCGGACTTTGTTTTCAATCATATGCATGGTTTATTGATGAAAGATTTATGCATAATGATTTTAATGGTTTATTGAATATATTATATTCATGGGTTGAATTTGATGTTTGTATAACGCTTTGGCCTTATATTATAGGTTTGGCATATTTGGGTATCGAGAAAATGTTTTATATGTATTTTGGGGAAGTTATATATATATATATATATATATATATTGTCTATAGGTGGGATACTTGGGTTGTTGAGGTGAGTTTGTGGAAGAACTTGAATATGAGGGGTTGTTGAGAGAAGTTGTATGATTACACTATGTAAGTACCTTCCCCGGTTATTAGGCTTCCTACACGTGGCGTTGGATGTTCCGGCATGTGGGAAGAATAGGTTATCAGTCTCACACATGGCGTTGGATGTTCCGGCGTGTGAGACACTTTCCATACGCGGCGTTGGATGTTCGGGCGTATGGGAAGACTTTGTATATTGTTTGGGATCATCACACATGACGTTGGATGTTCCGGTGTGTGATGATCCAGTCTGCGCGCGTAGGACTTAGTATTAGAGCTACACATGGCATTGGATGTTTCGATGTTTGAGCTATAGAGTTTCGTCCCCCGGTTGGACCGCTCATCCCTAGACACAAGATAGCACCTGAAAATTCTGCGGGCTAGTCAAACGAGATTTGTTTTTGAATATTTAATTATGAATTGTAAACCTGCATGTCTTGAGCATTATTTTTACACAGTGGGGTTACTATGTTGTTTTAACTGCAAATCTTATTTTTGTCCACTCACATGTTTTCTGTTTTGCTCCCTCCCAGTCAGTAGTCGCCCCAGGAAGGTTGCAAGCAATGTTCGAAGGCCGAATCATTTACATCAGTGGATTAGGCTTCGAGTAATTTCCTTTTACTCCACTGTTCTTGTAAACTAAATTCAATAGATGCTCTGTTATCGCCCATGTTAGATGTTGCTTGTGAGGCCGGGGGCCATTTTGTATGTTTTGTTGTATGATGAAAGCATGCTGCTGGTTGAGATTATTTTTATGTTTGTTGCAGGGTGATATTTTTGCTGGGTTTGCTCAATTACAGGGGAGACTCTACCAAAATTTTAGTAGAAAGTCTCAATTTTTAGTAAGTGGGACGGGAATCGGGTGATGTCAGAACAACAAAAGGGTCCACTGCAGTTTCAGGGAAATTCCGAGGCAGGTCTTGTCAATACCAAGCTCTTGGAGCCTACTTTAGTCCATATAAAGCCCTTTTTAATATGTAGACCTTCTGTTCTTTCCCTCTTTGCACATATCCAGGGGGTTGATCGATGAACACTCTTTCATTGAGCTCTCCATATAAAAATGCAGACTTTACATCAAGTTGATAGATTGACCAATCATTTTGTGCAGCTAAGGATATAACCAAGCGTATGGTATCATGACGAATCATAGGGGCAAATACTTCTGAATAATCAATACAATATTCTTGAGTATAACCTTTAGTTACTACCTTGGCCTTGTATTTGTCAATCTCTCCATTTTCTTTGAATTTGGTCTTGAATATCCACTTCACTCCCATTGTTTTTTCTCCTTCAGGTAAGTCAATCAACTCCCACGTATCATTTCTTTCAATAGCTTGTATCTCCAAGTCCATGGCTTTTCTCCACTTTGAACTCTTCACAGCATCATCAAAAGTAGTGGGATCATTCCTACCAGTCAAAGCAATTTGAGCAATGTTCTCATTATCTGAGAGCTCATTACCGCTCACATAATCTGTTGTCCAGCCAGGGGGTCTTCTCTGCCTTGATACATTTGGTGAAGCTTCATTAATTCTTGGTGAATTGTGTCCATCAGGTTCATCTTCTACTTCCCTAGATGTGACTTCTTCAACACCATTCACTGTTTCAATTTCTTCAAGATCAACACCAGCTCTCTTTTCTTGTTTATTGTTCTAGTCCCAACCATTAGCTTCATCAAATACCACATCTCTACTGATTATGATTTTTTGAGTCTCTGGATTGTATAGTCTGTAGGCCTTTGACTCTTCACTGACTTCGAGCATCACACATTTTTTGCTCTTATCATCAAGCTTGGTTCTTAGATTGTCTGGAATGTGAACATAAGCCAGACAACCAAAAACCTTAAAATAATTCACTTGAGGTTTTTTGCCACTCCATGCCTCCTCTGGTGTTACACTCTTCACAGCATGAGTAGGACATCTGTTTAGGATGTGTGAGCTCCAATTCACAGATTCGGGCCAAAATTTCCTTGGCACCTTCATTCTTGCTAGCATGCTCCTTACCATGTTCATAATGGTACGATTTTTCCTCTCGGCCACACTATTTTGTTGTGGTGAGTAAGTTGCAGTTAATTGCCTGTGTATACTATTCTTCTCACAGAAATGAACAAAATCATTGGAAGTAAATTCTCCACCCCTGTTAGTTTGAAGAGCTTTAATAAACACACCAGTTTCTTTTTCAACAGAGGCTTTAAATTTCTTGAAAACTACTAGAGCTTCAGACTTCTCAGTAAGGAAATATATCCATGTTTTCCTACTAAAATCATCAGTAAAGGTTATGAAATACCTTTTGTTGCTGTTGGAGATTGGGTTGACAGGTCCACATATGTCAGAATGAACCAATCCAAGTATTTGTGTGGCTCTCCAATTGCTCTCCTTAAGAAATGGCTCACGATGTTGCTTTCCCACCATACATTCTTCACAAACTTTTGAAGGAACTTGCAGTGGAGGAAGACCTTTCACCATATTTTTTTGTTGGAGTGCTTTAAGACCATTGAAGTTTAGATGTCCAAATCTGTAGTGCCACAACCACATGTCCTCTTCTACTGTAGATTTGAAACACATTTGCTTCTCAGCTACTGATTCAGTTTTGAGTAAAAACATGCAATTGGAGGTCATATCAGCTTGAATGATCAAACCCTTTATTAGGATGATGAATCTAACAAGAGTTCTTTTGAATCAAAATGACAATTCCTTTCTCTTGCAACTGACCAAGACTGATCATATTGCTTTTTAATTCTGGAACATAAAATACCTCAGTTATACAGTGCTTCACTCCATTGACTTCAATCCTTATGTTGCCTCCCATTACACTAAGACTGGAGTTGTTTCCAAGCTTCACATTATCCCTGAAAGATTCATCCATTTTCGAAAACAACTTCTTACTCCCACTCATGTGATTGCTGCATCCAGAATCCAAGTACCAAGTGCTACTCATTTAATCACCTTCATCTTCAACATATGCCATCAGCAACATTTGTTCCTCAGTCTCTGCCACATTAGCCTTGTACTCCTTCTCCTTCTGAGGACATTCATACTGAAAATGTCCAAGTTCATGCAGTGGTAGCACTCCACAGTTGATTTGTCAAATGAAACTTGTCGGCCTCTCCCTCCTCCACGACCTCTGAAACTGCCTCAACCTCTTCCTCTTCTTGGTGAATAAGTCTCTTGACTAACCTTCAAGGTTTGCTCTTCCATTTCATGACAGTTCATGTACCAGCAGACTACTTTGCACTTCATCAATTGAAAGGGCATTAATATCCTTTGACTCTTCAATTGAATATACATCATAGTTATACTTAGGTGTCATAGACCTGAGAATCTTCTCAATCACAGTTACATCTTCCATTTTATCTCCATGTATCCTCATTTTACTTGCAACAGTTAATGTTCGAGCAAAATAGTTAGTGACTGTTTCTCCATTCTTCATTTGAAACATCTCGAACTCTTTGCGAAGAGCTTGCAGTTGTGCACGTTTGACTCTAGCCGTGCCTTGATACTTTTTCTTCAAGGAATCCCAGATATCCTTTGCCGTGTCCTTCTTCAGAATTATCTCCAAAATAGCTCGATCAATGGCTTGAAACAAGTATTTCTTGGCCTTTGAGTCTTTGAGCTTTTGATCTTTTAAGGTTTTGAGTTGAGCTTCTATCAACACCGTTCCTCCTGCATATGCTGTGATTCCATTCTCCCCGAGACTCCAGTATTCTTTATATCTCAAAAAATTCTCCATTAACATACTCCAATGGTCATAGTGACCATCGAAGCGTGGGATTGATGGTTGAATAAAGCTACTTCTTTCAGTTGACATTGATACTTGATACGACAAGAGTTGCTGCTTTTCTTTGCTCTTCAGGCCCCAATTTGGAGCTCTAATACCAATTGTCGATATCTAACTTTGAATTGAGAGAATGCAATAGTTTATTGAATGGAAAGTGGCTTTTAAATAGCCTTACATAACAGAAAGCAGAAGAACACGATCCCATGACTAACAGTCCCTGAAGTCAAGGGATCCTCCTAAAGAAAAATTCAAACCTTATCTACTTCCTTAAAACAAGGTTTATTTCAACTAAAACTAAACAACTTTAACAAATAGTAAATAACAACTTTTCAAGACCCACATGGATTGACAGGACCCGACCCAAATTTCATTTTGGAATCCGAGCCGAACCCTGCGCGTGTCCAACACCTGGGGAGTGCCGAGCAAAAATGACATGTTTGCCCTTCTATTCAAAATTCAATTTATTTCAGGTTTAACTTCTGCCGAAAATTCGGCAGAGTCTCCCCTGTAAATTGAACATTTCCCAAAATTTTCACATGTCAACAAACATTTAGATATCCCAATCATTCAGCATGCATAAAGTATACCCAAGCAAATCAAGCATCATATTATTCTGGCCTCAGGCCGCAACAACTCAAATAAATCAATTTGCTAATAAAATTCATCTCAACTTTCAGAACAACAATAATACATTAGCAATCTCAAACATTCTAACTCGTGGCTGTACCTTTTAACCATAGGCTGCCTACATACCCTTACTGAGGGATCAAGCCACACGTAGTTCTCATATTTCACACAGCTTCATGTTCCTAACTTCTTAGCATTACTCACTTGGCAATATATAATTAAATGAATGAATAAAAGTATTTGGATTCAGGTAATCGCACTTTGGTAGCCATAACTATCCATTTTCTCGTGACACCATTGGTGACACATCCTGCCCAGTAATCCTCGCTGGACTCAGGAGACAGCTGGTCAACCTGATCCGCAATCCTCGCTCCTACGGTCCAGATAACTCTAAGACTCGTGGGGCAAAATGCTAGAAAAACTCGAGCTATTTAATACTATATCAAATAATAAAAGATAAAGATAAATAAACATAAGAAAATAAAATAACATACAACAAGTTAAAAATTAACAAACTCCGAAGACCCTTGTATCCTTGTATTGAAACTCACATAAGGTTTATAAATAAATATATATATATATATATACATATTTACATATCAACAACTTAATTAGGATCTATATATATATATTTATTTCCATTCGTCACTAGTAAAACAAATGTAACACTTAATAAAATAATGGTAGCTGTATAAAATCCTGAATTTAGTTTAAAAGCATCTCAGAACTTAAATTATCTCCACCTAGGCGTACCCCCCATTTCTGATCCGTCAATTCCTTTAATACTGTCAATTCTATCCTCGCAGGTCTCGGAAATATAGAGTTAACCGAGCCTCATTCCTCGCAGGTCTCAGAGAGAACACTTCAATCTGAGCCGCAATCCTCGCAGGTCTCAAAGATAACACTTCAATCTGAGCCGCAATCCTCACACCACACGGTTCAAGAGTCCCTGAAACTCGTGGGGCACTATCAAAATAACCAAACTGTTTCAAAGTAACTAGGGGGCACCCTCATGGTGAGTTTGAAAATCATAACCCGTCATTTATATCAACTTTCAATAAACTTGTTCTCAACTAAACTTAAAATATATATACATTTATATGCCACAATCTGATGAAAGCCAAGTGCTATGATTCATCCTTTTCAACTAATGAATACACATATATTAAACACTTAGCTAGTATGTTAGCCATACCGATCTCTGATTAACAAACCGTTCAAATATTATATGAATAATCTTATGACATAATTAACCATATGAATATATAAGCATGTGATAAATTAATAGATAATTAAATACTCATCCTGAATTCACATAAAATCAAGAAATTTAGACCATAAATAAACCAATTGAACACTCGCACGCACATGAACTTTCTAAAAGCTTAAACATATTCTATGGAGCTCATCCTCAATATTTAATCCAAAATCCTAGCCCTGGGCTCCTAAAAGTGCGTGTATTGAATTGAAGGTCATTCTCAAGCCTATGTAAGCTTTTCCACTTATTAGGATGATCTATAAGTGCCTCGGGACTCAAAAAGCCATAAGTCCCAAAAAGTCAACCCTGGACCCCGTGGGGTCCACAACCTCAAAATTTGGATTCGAGAGTTCCTAGAGGTTCTAACATGCCTAGGACATATGTCTCGAGAGTCTGGTCTCGATCGGACGGTCGGACTACTCACGATCGCACGATCGGACGGTTATTGTAAACCTAGCCCTAGGGTTGGCCTTTTCGGATTATCCGGGATGCCGATTTACAATCCATCGAATCCTACACGATCCTAGAATTGTCTAGATCAACATATAAGAAATTGATTGAGATCCAATGGTTCAAACGTATCGAACCCAGAAATCGCACAATATGTGAGATCCGTTTGGGGTTCAAACGTTGTCTGAATTGAGATCCGTGAATTCCTAGGCGCTCGTGACAACAAAAGGATAATTTTAGAACATAATGTCGAACCATTACCCTGTCCACACGCCGCCACACGCGGCGGCAGCACGTGGGTGTCTAGATAAATTTTGGTGACCAGAAAACTTCAAGGTTGAAGGCCAAGCTTCCTACCTTACGTAAAACACCTTATTTGAAACCACTTTTGTTCGGACTTACCCCAAAAAGCGGCCGGAATCGAAGGCCGAAACTGGCCAAAAGTTCAATCGCTTAATCAACCAATTAAACGTAGAATTTTTTCAAAAATATCAAAATCAGAAGCTAGAACACGTTGAAAGGATAGAAAAACATACCAAAATTCGAAAGATTTGGTGGCCGGAGGCGTCCGAACGAGTTCCCGAAAGTTCATTAAAAAACTGACCAACACCGCTTGTTTCGGGGCTGATTCCGGCGACCACGCCAGTGGATCAAGGCTGGGACCGGTCGGGAATTGAATAGGGAAGTGAGGTGGTTCTAGCGGGACCGGTGCTGCCAAGAGTGGAGGTGTGCACTGGCGGTGGTGGAGGAGAGAAGTTGGTTGGTCGTGAAGCTTCCGAGGGGAGGAGAAAATCTGGGTTTTAAAACTGAACTTTGAAATATTTACAATTATGACACTGAGCTTCTTTTGATCGTAACTTCTTCGTTACAACTCTGATTTGAGCCCATTGTGTATCTAATGGACTCATCTCGACGTGCTCTATGCAACGGTACAACTGAAATTTCCAAATTCCTTCCCAGTCAAAAAGTCAACTTTTTCCCTAATAATTAATTCTATGGGCAAAATTGTATTTTTCTCTAATAATTTAATAATTAAAAATTAATTAAGGACCGGGTTGTTACATGGATGGCGCCTTCAGAGTGGAGAAATATTTCAAGTGCTTCTCACTCCTGCAATCAAATCCATAGTGAAGGTCAATGGCAGAATTGTGTGACAGAGTTGATACACGATGCACCAAGATATCACGACGCAGGTGAAGAAGAAGAAGAAACTGGTTTGCACTGTGTTGGACTCACTTGTTCTATTCAGCGAGAGTGCTATTTTGCGAACCAATTTTCAACCTCACTATATTAGAAAAGCGAGTGAGCCCATTTTTTAACCATTGGACTATACAATCCCATTGAAGTTAGTCCATTCTCAAATCAAACATGGATTTAAGTATTAGGCTAAATTGTAGCTATGGTCCCTGGACTAAACCCCAACTTTATTTTTCGTCCCTTACATTGTTAAATTGTTACTGTGGTACTTTAATTAGATCTCATATTGCATTATTGGTCTTTCTGTCAATTGAGTTAAATTTTCTGTCAAAATTAAGGGCAAATTGGAAAATTCATAATTTCTCTCTCTCTCTCTCTCTCTCTCTCCCTCTCTCTCTCTCTTTCCTCTGCGCTCTCCCACTTCCCCCTGATGATTTCTTCTTCCCCCAACCCTTGCACTCACGAATTGGGGAATTGAAACAGATAAATGGCATTGCCTTGCGATTAGGTCCAAGCTAGACGGCATTGCGTTGTATTTAGGGCTAGAGCCATTGTTGATGATGAACTCGGCTGATTTAACAAATATGGGGTTGATTGAGATCGCTAGAGGGTGCTGCAAATCACTTCCCCCCGATGATTTCTTCTTCCCCCAACCCAGCACCCACGAACCCAGAACCCTCAACCCTAGCCCGGGGCTGGAAAGAGAGAGAGAGAGAGAGAGAGAGAGAGAGAGAGATTTGATTTATTTTTATAATTTTTTGAGTGAAAGGAAATTTTTGCCCATGCCAAGTAGGTGTTGTCATTGCCATGTTATTATTTTTAACGGAAAAGTTGACAGAGATGACTGTTTCTGAAATTGGAGGCATAATTAAAGTACCACGGTAATAATTTAAGGCCCGTCTGGTAACGTTTTCGAAGAATGTTTTATGAGAATATTTTCAGAGAATGAAAACAAGAAAATAAATTTGCATTTTCAAGAAATGAAAATGCGTCTAGTAGATTAATTAGAAAACAAAAACAATGAAAACGTGTCTGGTAGTACAATTGTTTTTCAAGTGTATTTTTGCTAATTTCAGTTCTAAATATTTTTAAAATTTTGATATTTTTAGAGGCTAAAATTATTATAAACAATGAAAAACATTACAATGAAAATATGTCTGGTAGTACAAGTTGATAACAATATTATGTTAGTTATTTTTCAAGGGTATTTTTGCTAATTTATATTTTGAAAAAATATTTTTAAAAATGTATAATTTAACAAATAAAAAATTCTATTATTTTTTAAAAGATAAAACTATCTTTTATCTCCAGTCCCGATCAAGAGATTGTGGTCACTCACCGTTGGATATTAATCCAATGGTTCAAAAAAGTTTTCTAAAAGGAGTGCAAGAGTGAGTGAACCGTTGAATTTACATCCAACGGTGAGTGACCACAAATCTCTTGGACCCCTGTAGTCCAAGAGATCAGTACTGCTTTTATCTCCGTTCTTTTTTCATTTTTCTTTTCTCCTTTTTCTCATTTTCTTTCTTTCTTCCTCTTTTCTTCTTCTTTCCTTCCCAGACCCGTTCCTTTTTCTTTCCTTCTTCCTATTCTCTACTTTCTCTTTTCTTCTTCCTTCCCTCTTTTTCACTCTCACTCCTCCTTCCTTCCATGACATGAATCCCATCAACCCACCTCTCTGGTTCCACTAATTAATGGTTGTGGTGGTTAGATTGGGTGGTGATGGTGGTTGAGCTGGGTATGTGGTGGCTGGTTTCTCTCATCTCTCACTCTGCAACTCTCTCTCTCTCTTTTCCCTTTCTCTTCTTCTCCCTCTTTCTGATTCTTTCTCTTCTTCTTCCTTTTTTTTTTCCCTTTTCTTCTTCCTCTCTGTCTTTTTTTCTTGGTTGCAGATTTGTGTGACTATGAGTTTTTTTTTTTCTAGAAATTTTGGGGCTGATTATGGTTGGTTGGAGGAGATTTGATTGTTTTGGATATAATTTGATTGGATTGTTTGCTCATTTGATGGAGAAGAGTTGGCTTTGATTCAGATAGACTGAAAACAAAAACGCCGAAAACGAAAACGACTTTCTAGCGTTTTCAACATTTATTCATACTTTTATTTTCATTCTCAAAAAATAATTTCAGCTTGTTTCTCAAAATAACCCACTGAACACGTTTTCACGTGACAATAGAAAACAAAACAGAAAATGTCCCTTGAAAATGATACCGAATGGGCCCTTAATAATGTAAGGGACAAAAAGTAAAGTTGAGACTTAGTCTAGGGACCATTGCTACAATTTAACCTCAGTATTATTTAGCCCAATCAAATCCTGTAAGGCCTACCAAACATGGCCTGAGAGTTCTGGTCAAGCATTGGACGCCCATTGTTTAATTTTTGAGTTTGGCATGTTCACATGCCCAACTGTCATACGAAGAATGGGCATCGTCCAAGTCATTTGCCAAGTATTTTTCTTTTCCTCTTCTATACAACAAACTTTGAAAGAAAAGAAAAGAAAAAAAAAGCTTAGTAATATAACAATATTGGGCTGAGAGCCAACATTGTGATGGGCTACCATGGAATTTCTCAACAGAGCTTGTTATTTGTAGAAATGGCCCCCTCACCCACAACCCCTCAATTATAGTATGTCCGATTTAGGTTTGGATATTGGCTAACATTTTGTTGGTGAAAAGTTAAGAATTTGTATGTGAGTGAGAATCAGGATGTTCATTTTTCTTTCTTCTTGTGATACTTTTCGTGAGAAACATATTTGGTGGTTACTTGGTCAACATTACCAGAAGACAGTTTTTTGAAAATAGAAACTGGGACTTGGGTTTGCTCTTTATCATCATTATCACTATTTCATGATTTCAATGAACCACAAGTGTTTTTTTTTTTTTGGGGGTGGGGGGGTTAAAAGGGACTGGCGTTCCAAAGAGCCTATAAGAAAGGAATGGTTCTTTGGATTTCCTTTGCTTTCTCCTGCAGCAATGTTGAGAATTAAAGAGAGCCTACTGTTTTCGTGAAAGATGAAGACACCCAACAAAGAAAAAGTAAACGAAAATAGGAATAAAGTAGAGGCCCGAGATGAAGAAGGCTTGAAGCAACCTCAAAAAAAAAGATGAAGGTTCTTCAAAACAAACTAGGCATTTCGATCTAACACACACAAAATTAAGGGTGCATTTTTGCTCACCACTTTAACTCTAGGTGTACTCTCACCATCTCTCCAAAAAGTTGACACATGTCCATGGGTTTAACTATAGTTAATTCTTTATTTTTTATTTATTTGATGACATTATTATGAGAGAGAAACAATACTTCAATAAAAAATTTCCTAATTTACTCTTGTTCTAACCTAGCAAACTTTCCACTTTTCTAAATTAATTAACAACAACCCAAATAAATAATTGACACTTTCCACTTTGGTAGAAACATTAAGGAAACAAAAAATAAGGGTCTCAAATGCAACTAAAACCAATATCATATGTAAAAGTAAATAAGCCGAGCACTCAAAAGAAGCAGCTAAAAGTTACCATCTTTTGCAGATTTCTCTTCCAACCAAAATAAAGGTTTCAAACAAAGGCCAGTCAAAACCGTCTCTTGTAAACAAAATGAGACAAAACAAAGTGGTTAGAAAAGTGGAAAGTTTGCTAGGTTAGAATAAGAGTAAATCAGGAAAAATCTTATTGAAGTATTGTTTCTCTTTCATAATAATGTCATCAAATAAATAACAAATAAAGAATTAACTATAGTTAAACCCATGGACATGTGTCAACTTTTGAAATAGGTGGTGAGGGTACACCTAAGGTTAAAGTGGTGAGCAAAAATGCGCCCCAAAATTAAACGTTCTCTGGCTTCTTCTAGTATTGGTCCCAAATATTTTTGTCTCCCCAAACATTTTTGTCTCCCAATTTACATTAAATTTAGAGCTTCATCTATATACAATTTCGAATGGATGTCTATTGTTCCTTGTGAACGACTGAAAGGATTTATTCACAAGCAGAATCCTATGGAAAGGTCCTTAGTTTCTCCTTATACAATAATTAAAAAGAAAAAAAAAATCTTTCTAAATGGTAATGGTATCTGTAATTAATGGTGACGATAACTTGGATTCTTAAGGGGCTAGCTTATTTTAAGCCCATTTAATATTTTATATATTTTTAGAGAAAAATAAAATAAAATAAAAATATTTATATCTTAAATTATGTTTAATTATTTCATTTTTGTAATTATATATTTTAAAAATCAGTTTTTTGTTTATAAAAATGCTAAACAAATAAAAGGAAGTGTCATGAGCGCATGCAACAATCTTTGAAGTGTGCTTATTATTTACACCAAAGCATTGAAGATGCTCTAAACTCGACGAAATTTCCTGCACTCGAACTCTCTTTACTTCGTTACTTTTTTGGTAAATGTCTTTAATTACTATGTTAACACATGCCAGAAGGGCATCGTCGGGGTTTGCCTATATATAGTGTAAGCTAGCTCCAGCTCCGCAGATTGAACATGGCAGCTTCATTAGTTTCCTCGATTGCTAATCATCTTAACATGCTAAAGCCGTCTCCTGAAGAAGGTATATACTCTAATACTGGATTTTATGTTTTTGTTCTTTTTCAATTCAAAAATCGTGATTTACAAAATTCGACATATATAAATCTAAACACTGAAATTTTCATTTGCCAAAAATTGAAATGAGAGAAATCTACGTTCTGTCATTTTAGAATTCTATATAATTTTCAATTCCTTCATCCAAATAGAGGGCTAAGAACTTAGGAAAAAAAACCTTAAACTCAAATAATCAGGAAAAAGAAAAAATAATAATAAAATATATATTTTGTCATACCCACATTCTACCCTTTCTCTTCCAGCCACAACCTCCATTTCCCACCATAGTCACCAGCGTCGTCATCAAGGTTGGCACCTGCGTCCCTCTCCCCCTCCTACATCGTGGTGGTCATTTTTTTTTTCCCCTTTTCCCCCTTTTTTTTTCCCCCCCCCCCCCCCCCCCTCTCTCTCTCTCTCTCTCTCTCTGTGTCCTCAAAGGCGGGGGACATAGAGGAGCTGCTGAGGTGAAGTTTTTTTTTTTGAGCCTCAAATTTATTGACAGATGTCCATAGGTGATATTAGGTGGAGAATTTACTTGAATTAATAATTAAAGGATATTTTAGGAATAGAGGTGGGTGGAAAGATAGGATTGTTGTTTTTCAAATTTACATAGTGAGTGGGAAAATTAACCAGGACCACAAAATAGGTATAATATTGAGAGATATTTATTTTATTTTAATTGTTTGGGTAAATAGGTTCTGTTATTGATGGTGTAGCATTATTTTTCTCTTTAGTTTCAGAGTATATATCTGGGCATTTACTGGGGGTGGTGTTTTTCCATTTATTCTTTGTCAAGTTTATTTGTTGTCGCATGCAAGTAAAGTCCAGCTGTGAAACAGGGCATAATAATAATAAGAATGATGAGAGCGTTGTGAATGTGAAGTATGATCCTTTGTAGGGGATGTTAGATACGGAGAATTAGTATATATACATGTAATGTAAGCAAACGGGAAAAGGGTCTTTTTATTTTATGTTATAGAAATATGTTTTGATATATTTAATTTAAACAGGACGGCATAATTGTTATTTTTATGTTTGGTATGAAACAGGATTGCATAATAATAAAGATGAGAGCGATGTGAAGTATGATCCTTTGTACGATAGTTTGAAGCGTGGTGATTGGAATGCTGCAAAGGAGTTTATTGATCGACACCCCGGTGCACTAACATATAGAGGTTCATCAAGCGGTGGGACAGCTCTTCACGAGGCAATCGAGAGGAAGCAGTTACACATTGTGGAAGAGTTGTTGAAGCTGATGACAGAAAAGGACTTGGAAATTGAAGATGGCGATGGTTTCACAGCTTTTTTCTATGCTTTGCTAAAAGGAATGGCCGCAATAGTTGCCAAAATGGTTAAAAAGAACAAGAATTTAGTTACCAAGCGTTTTACCAACTCAAAAGATAGGACTCCAGTTTTAGTCGCTTGTGGTTGGGGCCACTGGGAAATAGCTCGCTTTCTCTATTCTCGCACTCCAATCCATGTTTTGACTCAAGATAAGAACGGCCGCGATGGTGCTCAACTTATTTCCTATTGCCTTGTCCACAGAAATAAATCGGGTAATTTTGACATCATTTTGAAATATATATATATATATATAACCAATTATAGCATATGTTGATTTGTGGTTGCTTATATGATGAACCAACTATAATATAGATATTGGATGGGATTTGCTTCAGAAGTATCCAAAATTGGCCCTTACTGAAAATTACTCGCTGGGGCACTCTCCTCTAAATACACTGGCTGGTTTGCATTCCGCATTTCCAAGTGAAGTTCCCCTAAGTTGTTGGCAGCGTTTGATCTATAACAGTTAGTATTTTGTATTCTATTCTCTCTTCTCTTTGTAGATCAAACTAAATTTTTCATGTTAAAGTTATATATAGTGAGATGTAGCAACAAAATATATATGTCTGATTTGATTTATTTTGTATTGCAAGAATAATCGATTTGAGACTGAAAAAAAAAAGTATATATTAATTACATTAATACGAAATGAACCTTACAAGAGTTTTCTATTTTTTCTCTATATATATTCATTAGATTTCATTAGATTTATTATGTATATATGAAGGAGTGCAAGTCTGAATATTCATTGGCTTTCATTGTTCACAAGACAGTGTCTTCACACACACACAAATATTCAGACAAGTAGGAAAATGTATTGATTGGATTGTGTTGCTTTCTCTTTAGATATACACGTACAACAACCTCAACCTGTTCCTATCAACTCTGATGTTTGTGTAAATTTTGAAGAACTAGAAGATGACAAAAGAAATCGAAGGTATCTCATTTCCTCAGGTACATACACTGTGTTCAAAGTGTTCATCATACAAAACATTTTTTTATTTTTTTATACAAAACATTTTCTTCTTGGTTTTTTATTTTGGTTTTCAATATTGCATCCTTTGTTATATTTTATATATATAAAAAAAGCACATGTAAAGTGTTCATCATACACGTACACATTTTTGTATGTTTTTGTTTTGCCAACATCTTTGGATTTCGCAATACAGTTACGGGTTTCTTCCAAGGAGTTGTTAAGAATCTTCTCAAACTGTTAGGTACGCTAGCTACATCCAACATTATTGATTCTTGATTTAATTCTCACTTTTGTAATACGTTGTAGATTAATATTTTTTTCACTGTTAACCTAGGAGTCCATGACTTGCATGAAATGAGATTGCACCATGTCGGAATGCTTGAATTTCTACGGCTCATGGGTGACGTGGTAAAAAGTAGAGATCTTGACTCGAAGCAAACTGACTTCGTGCTAAAGGCAATCTTCCGAGCTGTAGAACGAGGACAAGTGGAGTTCATTAAGGAGATGTGTAAGGCAATCCCACTAATGACGAGGGATGAAAGAGGCAGATCAATATTTCATTATGCCGTTGAATGTCGTCGAGAAAAAGTTTTTAATCTTATATATGGGCTCAGTGAATATGATAGGAATGCTATCTTAACGAGTGCAGATGACTTTAACAATACTATCCTACATGCAGCAGGGAGTTTATCTGCACATCTTAATCATATTCAAGGTGCAGCTTTGCAAATGCAAAGAGAGCTACAATGGTTCAAGGTCAGATTTTCTCACTTTATAACATATACGTAACCTTAGACAATTACTTTGTTACATATATACCTATAGGCTATTATTGTGATGTGAGTTTTCTTAATGAAATGTAGGAGGTGGAGAGTATTGTACCCCTGCCGGCCTTAGAAACTATAAATTTTACTGAGAAAATGACAGCACGAGAAGTATTCACCGAGAACCACAAAGAATTGGTGAAGGAAGGAGAAGAATCGATGAAAGGAACAGCAACTTCTTGCACAGTCGTAGGTGCCCTCATTGTTACCATTATGTTTGCTGCTGCATTTACAGTTCCTGGTGGAAGCAATCAAGATACAGGGTTTCCCATCTTCTTAGGAAAGAAGTTCTTTAGGGTTTTTCTAATTTCAGATTCTATATCACTCTTTTCTTCGACGACATCAGTGATGATATTTTTGGGAATTCTCACATCACGTTATGCAGAAGACGATTTCCTCAGGTCTTTGCCCACAAAAATGCTATTAGGCCTTTTCACCCTTTTTTTATCTATCGCCGCCATGATGGTTGCTTTTTCTTCAACTCTTTTTATTCTGCTTGAGGGAGAATCATGGGTATCTTTTCCAATCATTTTGCTTGCTGGCGTTCCAATCGCCTCGTTTCTGTGGATGCAATTCCCCGTATTTTTTAAATGATAAGGATGTTTGGTTGTCTTCCTTTCTTTCTTGCCCTTTTTTTTTTTTTTTGGGTTGATCTCTTATCTTTTAAAAATTGCACCTCTGTTGAAAAATTCTTAGGTCCGCCAGTGGAGGTATGTCTGAAGATTGAAGCTGATCATGTTGTTAAGATAGGAAGACTGAAAAGAAATATAGAGCAAAGAGAAAAGAAATAAAGCAAAAGCAGAGAGAATTTCAGAGATAGAAAAGAGACTTGTATTTCTCATTTTAAGCTCAACTTAGCACAATTACAGACTTTATATCAGTTGAGTTAAAGCCTTGTTCACATGTTTCTAACCTCTCTAACCTTCTCTTATCAATACTAATAGTTTTTCTAAACTGCCTAACAAGTCTAACAATATATAAACAACTTTATTATTTAATCTTCTGACACGTGACAGCACTGAGACCATTGATATCTTTACATCCAACATGTCCAACATTGTGCTTATATTTCCCGCACCTTCTCAACAAATTATAATACTCCCAACATCATGCTTATATTTTTCTACATTTTTCACTGATTAGCGAGTTGATTATTCTATCTTGTCATATATTCTTGCATCCTACTATCCATTGTTTAAAGTGAACTTGACCAAAAAAATGATAAGCTATATATGGAGGTCTAGTCTATGTTTCATTGACAATCCATGGGGCCTGCAACGTTGTTTACTTGTGTCAGGGGGTAGCTCACTTTCAATTAGCTCCCTATCTTTTTTTTTTTTTTATAGAAAATTAAGAATATGAACTTTCTTTTTTTTCGCCAATTTCCCCCTTACTGTCTAAATCCTCAACATTTCATCCAATTTGTCGTTAAATATGAGGGTAAATTGGTCATATCTATGTGAAAATGAAATAAAATAATTTAAAATTTGAAATAATAATAATAATAGAAATATAAGGTAAACAATCCAAATTCTGAATTAAACCCAACAAAATGCGTTCACAGATTCAAAAACTAGACCTACAACTGGATAGAAAGTAAACAACCCAAATTAAAGAGTATCAAACGAGTTTCAAAGATAAAGCAAATGACATAAAATACTTAACCTTGAACTTCACTTCATCCTTCACCTTCTTCTTTTTCTTCTTCCTCAGCACCTTCTTCGTCTTCATCGTCGCCCTCATAATTCAACCCATATCTCGCATTCAGATAATCTACAATCTCTGACGTCAGAATCAATTTATCCGCATTCAAAATATCAAACAAATTCAAAGTCCTCGGAGTCAACATCTTCAAAGTCCCAATATTTCTACGCGAAAGTCTCACATTGTCCGCGCTCGACCTCCCTCATCAAAAAGGTCGTCTTCTCGTTCGGGTCCAATCCCCACCTCTCTTCATCTTCGCAATGAACTCCTTCGTCTTCGAATTCTCGAACTCGTCGCTGAAATCCTTAACCACGATCGTGTTCTTTGCCGTGCTAGCTATCGTCATCGAAATCGCGAGCCTCTTCTGCTAAAATATGAAAACTATGAGAGAATATTTGTTTGTGGGAATTTTCTGTGTATTTTTCTCCTTGTAGAAGGTCATATTTATAATACAACGAAACCTAAATGGACAAGTAAATAATAAATTCCTAAATCTATTTACAGTAGGAAATCAGGAATTAAAGTAAATCAATTACAATTATAATAGGAATTCTTGGTGTGTAAGGAAAGTAAGTCAATATCTACAAGTCACGCCAACACTCCCCCTCACGTTGGTGCATAGATGTCGCAAATGCCCAACTGATCCAGTGAATTGTGGAATGCTTTACTGGAAATCGTCATTGTCAAAATATCCGCAAATTGATCCTTGGATTTCACAAAAGGAAACTGAAACACTTTAGCCTCAAGCTTCTGTTTAATGAAGTGTCGATCCACCTCAACATGTTTGGTACGATCATGCTGAACCGAATTCTATGCAATGGCTATAGCAGCCTTGTTATCACAAAAGATATTCATTGTGGATGTAGGTTTATACCAAAGTTCAGTAAGCAACTTTCTTAACCAAAGAAGTTCACAAATCCCTTTAGTCATGCCTCTGAACTCAGCTTCTGCACTGGATAAAGCTACTACATTCTGTTTCTTGCTCCACCATGTCACCAAATTACCTCCCACGAATGTGAAGTAACCTGATGTGAATTTTCTATCTGTTACATTACCTACCCAATCTGCATCTGAATAACTATCAATATTTAGATGACCATGCTTTGAGAACATAAGTCATTTTCTAGGTGCAGACTTCAAATATCTAAGTATCCGAAGAATTGCATTCATGTGGTCTTCACTTGGAGAGTGCATAAATTGACTGACAACGCTCACTGCATAAGCAATGTCTGGTCGAGTATGTGACAAATAGATCAATCTTCCCACTAACCTTTGGTATCTGTCTTTGTTAGTTGGAACTTGATCTGGATATTCTCAAAGATGATGATTCTGAACAATAGGAGTGTCCGCAGGTTTGCAATCTAGCATTCCTGTGTCTGTAAATAAGTCCAAGACATATTTCCTTTGAGAGAGAAATATGCCTTGCTGCGATCGAGCCACCTCAATCCCCAAGAAATACTTGAGTCCGCCTAGATCCTTCATCTCAAACTCAATAGCCAAATAGTTTTGTAGCTGTGATATTTCATGTTTATCATTCCCAGTAATAATCATATCATCAACATAGATTATTAATGATGTTACCTTCCCTTTTCGATGTTTCAAGAACAGAGTATGATCTGAGTTGCACTGTTTGAAACCACTGTTCTTCATTGCCATGGTGAACTGTCCAAACCATGCATGTGGTGACTGTTTCAATCCGTACAATACTTTTCGTAACATGCAAACTGTTCCAGTTTGAGTAATATTATATCCAGGAGGAATGTCCATGTACACCTTCTCCATGAGTTCGCCATGTAGAAAAGCATTCTTTACATCAAACTGGTGCAGTGGCCAATCCAAATTAGTTGCAAGAGACAATAAGACTCTGACGGTGTTTAACTTTGCAACTGGAGCGAAGGTTTCTTCATAGTTTATACCATAGGTCTGTGTGTACCCTTTTGCCACAAGTCTTGCCTTGTATCGCTCGATAGATCCATCTGCATTGTGTTTTATAGTAAACACCCATCTACATCCGATATTCTTTTTTCCTCGTGGTATAGTTTCCAATGTCCAAATCTGATTTTTCTCAAGAGCTTTCATCTCCTCTTTTATAGCTTGGACCCACTTAGGATCTTTCAATGCTTCAGAGACCTTGGTTGGAATATGGATAGCAGACAACTGATGCACAAAAGCCTTGAGTGGTTTAGACAGCTTCTCAGTTGATACATGATTTGCAATTGGATACTTAGATGTCTTGCCATTATCAGGTGAATAACAGTTTGGTGGCTTCCCACGATTTTGCCTGAAAGGTAATTGATATCTAATAGTTTTATCCTCTAAATGCACAAGTCTAGTAAGAGTAGTTACCTCAAGGATATTCTCATGAGATTGGTCTGTTGGTACTGTTGAGTTAGAGAGGGGTCTTCATGTTGTTGTTCTGTATTGTCTATAGGTGTGAGACTCGGATCATAAATATCTTCACATGGATCTGATAGGTCAGGCAATTGATCGCTATGAATGGGCGATTGATCGCTTTTCAGCAGAGAGTAATCTCATACTCCAAACTCGGGATAATCGATCATTTCTGTACATAGGAGAATTTCTTCGTTTTCTAAGTTGCTCCAATTCTGCTCTTCACTTCGTTTCTCCCCCTAAAGCGTAGAATTAGATGATGGGTCATGAAAGAACAATTCAGATTCTAGAAAGGTCACATCCAAAGTGACATAGGTACGTCGAGTAGGAGGGTGATAACAGCGGTAGCCTTTTTGATGAGTGACATAACCCAAAAAAATACAACGAAGCGCACAAAGATCAAGTTTGCTACGTTGATTTTTGTAGAGATGAACGAAAGCCACACATCTAAAGATTCGGGGTGTGAGTACCAAAACAGAGGGCAGAGGTCTGTGTTGCGCAAGCACTTGTAAGGGAGTTTTAAAGGTCAATACACTAGAAGGGATGCGGTTGATTAGGTGAATGGCGATGACAATAGTGTCATCCTAGTGATGGCGAGGAACATGAGTGCCAATCAGAAGTGCTCGGGTGGTTTCAAGAAGATGTCGATTCTTTCATTCTGCAACACCATTTTGTTGGGGTGTCTGAGGACAAGTCGTCTCATGGATAATTCCATGTTGTTGGAAGTAAGTCTGAAAGTCATGATTGACAAATTCTCAAACATTGTATAATCGAAGAATCTGGATTTGAGCATTAAACTGAGTTTTCATCTGTTTGTGGAAGGACTGAAAACCAGTGTTGAGGCCCCAAAAAGTCACAGGAAGCCGAAAGACATTTAAAGCCCAATATAATATATAATTTCGGTCATGAGTTAATCCAAGCTATATTTTGGGATTTAATTCATTAAATAAATATAGAAATATTGTACATGCCATGCCAAACTAATAAAAATTCTTTATATATATATATTTTTTAATATTATAGGAATTGTATATATAGTATAGCGTGCTGAGTATTTGCACAAGAGTGTGTCCGGTGAGGTTGGCTAGAGCGCATATTCCTTTAAAAAAAGGGCAAGAGTTCGATCTATTTGCCTATTTTTATATTATTTTTGCATTATAATTATAACTACAAACTTTACATAATTATAAAAATAAAAATAAAAATAAAAATAAAAACAGAAAGCCTTTTAAAAACAGGAAACATCGAAGCTCAACTGCAAGAGTATATATATCCCCCAAACTATCGTTCTTAAAAATTAATATATATATATATATATATATATATATATGTTTCTCCTCCAAGAAAAGTACTTTCTTCATTTAAAAAAAAAACAAAACAAAAAACTTCATGGCTTATTCTTTCTCTTAAACTCTGATTTTCTGGTAAATAATCATCATTATTCATCAATCTCTCTTTGGTTCTTTTTCAATTCTTTGACAATTTTTGTTATTCTTTCAATTTCAAGAATTTCAACACCAAAAAGAGAAAACCCTAATTCCTAAATTCATAAAGACCACTCAAAATCAAATAGTCATATTCAAATCTCAATTTAAATTTAGGTATGTATCTAAATTTCAATGTATTCTATTTATTACATGACTTATTTTATTAAATTATTATCATGTTGATGATTGGTTATATGAGAATATAGTTTGTAGAAATATTTATCTATTTCTTGCTGGAGTTTTCTTCCAGGTTATAGGGTTTTGGAATTTTTCTTTGTAATCTAAATATGCCACCTACTAGAAAATATGTTTCTGGATATACAAACGACTTAGAAAAAGAAAATTCGAGGAATTGACTCAATCTCAAAGAGGAGCTCTTAAAGATTCATTGTTGCTTTTGTGTTTAATGCAATTTAATCTAATTTGTTAATGACATTTGTGTGCAACTACTCTTTAATTTGTGATGAACAATTTTTTTTCCTATTAAACACATATTTCTTATTGGAGGCAGCAAGGGACCTTATAGGGGCACAAGAAGCTTATTTTTGTACCAAACATTTTACTTTATCAAATGTAAACATTTAAATTTTTACTAATTTGATTTCTGATTGTCATTACATATTTATTGATGGTGACTTTTAGTTATAAAAAAATTGTTTATGACATGAAATTATGGCAAATTTTTATTTATAGTATTTTCATATTAGATTATGTGAGGTTCCAATTTAAGTTTCGCATAGGGCCCTCAAAATCTCAAAAACGGCCCAATTGTTTAATTTTTGAGTCTGGCACGTTCACATGCCCAACTGTCATACGAAGAATGGGCATGGTCCAAGTCATTTGCCAAGTATTTTTCTTTTCCTTTTCTATACAAGAAACTTTGAAAGAATTTGTATGTGAGTGAGAATCAGGATGTTCATTTTTCTTTCTTCTTGTGATACTTATCGTGAGAAACATATTTTGAAAGGATCCGCTCCGAATTTTCTCAAAACCCTAGACGAACCCTTTGGAATTCCTGACATTACCCCGATGCCAGGCCCACTTACTAAAAACCGAGACTTCCTGCCGAAATTTTGGCAGAGTCTCCCCTATAAATTGGACATTTCTCAAAATTTATACCTGCATAAAAACGCATTTAATATTCCCAACTGGCAGCATGCACAATATAATTTCATGCAATTCACACAAATGGCCTTCGGCCTTCCAATAATTCTTAACCAACTACCAAACAATTCAAATACCAATTATGACTAACATTTAATCTGCGGCTGCACCTAATAACCTTAGGCTGCCTACGTACCCTCCTTGAGGGATCAAGCCACACGTAGTTCTTTCATAAAATCCAATTCCACACATCGGCGATACCTTATTTCATTTCTTTGTATTTCACATATTCTCCCCATACGCCGGTACAACCAACGCCACGTATGGGGCCTGTCAACACGCCGGATAACCTACGCCACGTGCGACCATGCCATACTATCATTATATCTCCTCATACGCCGGTACAACCAACGCCACGTATGGGGTCTGTCTCAACGCCGGATAACCTACGCCACGTGAGACCTGCACATCATATCACATAACTTCCCATACGCCGGTACAACCAACGCCACGTATGGGGCCTGTCCCAACGCCGGATAACCTACGCCACGCGGGACCTCAACATCATATCACAAATCTCCCCATACGCTGGTACAACCAACGCCACGTATGGGGTCTGTCGACACGCCGGATAACCTACGCCACGTGCGACCTCAACACAATATCACAATATTTCTCCATACGCTGGTACAACCAACGCCACGTATGGGGCCTGTCTCAACTCCGGATAACCTACGCCACGTGAGACCTGAACATCATATTACAAATCTCCCCATACGCCGGTACAACCAATGCCACGTATGGGGTCTGTCCCAACGCCGGATAACCTACGCCACGCGGGACCTAATTTTTACTTGGTGGTGCTTGTAGTGAATCCAAAATCCGGGGAGGTACCTAAGGTAGTGCGTATAGCACTCCAAACTGACATTCTAGACTCTTTTGTACTCTTGTACAAACTTATTATAATTATAATAATAAACATTAATTCTAATATTGTGTAACCCTCCACAATAGTCTAGCACCCGATAATCTCCCCTGGAGAGGTGAGACTACTTCGGGTGACTCACGGTCAACCAAGGGTCAAACTACTCTAACCCTGGTCAAACGGACCTGCGGAACCCACGACCTCCAATTTCCGATCCGGAAGTCCCTATGGGTTCTACCAGGTATAGGACACTTGTCCTGCGAGTTTGGTTTAGATCGGACGGTCGGATTGTTCACGATCGCACGATCTAACAATTAATATAAAATATAAACTTTAAAATTATTATTCGGAACATCCGGGGCTCCGATTCACAATCCGTGAATTCCTACACGATCCTAGAATTACCTAGATTAACATATATTAAATTTGGGACCATCCAACGGTCCCAACCTATCGAACCCGGATAACGTGCAACATGCGAATATCCGTTCGATAGTCAAACGACGTCCGAATTGAGATCCGCGAAATCCTACGCACTCGTGACAACCTAAGGATCTCATCGGAACACAGTGCTACTTTTTCTACAGTTCCCAGGTGCTTCCGCATGCGCCGGCAGCGCGTGGGTGCTCAAAGCGATAACGCTTCGCCGAAAAATCTCAAAACCACGGCTCCAAACTCCTACCCTAGGTATAACACCCTATTTGGAGCCACTTTTGTTCTTGAACCCACCCCAAAAACTGACCGGAAGTGGCCGAACACGGCGGCCGAAGTTCGGTCGATTTTGAATTCGAAAATCGAATTGTCTACGCTAAGAATCGATCTAATCCTACCCAACCATCAGCTAGAGCATGCAGAAGGGATGAATTTCCATACCTTGATCGCCAGAAATAGCGGCCGGAGGAGGGAGATCGGCGGCCGTGAAGATCGGGCGACATCCGGGTGAAAATCGCCATTTTCCGGCGACTGGAGCGGCGGCCGATGTCGGGGAAGGGCCGGGTCGTGACGCCGAGGCCGAGCCGGTCCTTTTGGTACCGGCCCCGTCCGCAGACGCGGCCGGTGGCCGGAGTTACGAGGAGAGAGAGAGAGAGAGAGAGAGAGAGAGAGAGAGAGAGAGAGAGAAATCAGATTTTATAAAAAATTCTATTTTGAAATATTTACGATTATGCCACTGGGCTTCTTTTGACCATAACTCTCTCGTTACAACTCCGATTCGAGCCCACTACGTGTCTATGAACTCGTCTCAGTACGACCTATCCAAAAATACAAGTCACGGTCCCAAACTCTCTCCGGTTAAAAATATGACTAAAATATCCTTAAATAATTAAATAATTAAATAAGGGTTAAATTTGGAGAAATTTGGGGTCGGGGTGTTACATATTTGGTGGTTACTTGGTCAACATTACCAGAAGACAGTTTTTTGAAAATAGAAACCGGGACTTGGGTTTGCTCTTTATCATCATTATCACTATTTCATGATTTCAATGAACCACAAGTGTTTTTTTTTTTTTTTTTGGGGTAGGGGGGTTACACGGGACTGGCGTTCCAAAGAGCCTATAAGAAAGGAATGGTTCTTTGGATTTCCTTTGCTTTCTCTTGCAGCAATGTTGAGAATTAAAGAGAGCCTATTGTTTTCGTAAAAGATCAAGACACCCAACAAAGAAAAAGTAAAAGAAAATAGGAATAAAGTAGAGGCTCGAGATGAAGAAAGCTTGAAGCAACCTCAAAAAAAGATGAAGCTTCTTCAAAACAAATTAGGCATTTTGATCTAACACACACAAAATTAAACGTTCTCTGGCTTCTTCTAGTATCGATCCCAAACTTTTTTGTCTCCCTATGTACACTAAATTTAGATCTTCATCTATATTCAATTGCGAATTGGTGTCTATTGTTCGTTGTGAACGACTGAAAGTATTTATTCACAAGCAGAATCCTATGGAAAGATGTTTAGTTTCTCCTTATACAATAATTAAAAAGAAAAAGAAAAGAATAATACTAGTCTTACAACATTTTTATACCACAATTTCATACCACATGATGTGGCATCTGATGTGTACATACCACATCATGTAAAATACTAGTTTCTATTTTTCTAATTTTATTTATTAAAATACACTTCATTTATTTTATTGATGTGGCATATGATATGGACATGCCACATCATGTGGTATAGAAATGTGGGATAAATATGTGGTAAGTGTAGCATTACTAAAAAAAAAAAATCCTTCAAAATGGTACTGGTATCTGTAATTAATGGTGGTATACGATAACTTGGATTCTTAACAAGCTAGCTTGTTTAAAGCCCATTTAATATTTTATATATTTTTAGAGAAAAATAAAATAAAATAATTATATTTATATTTATATCTTAAATTAAGTTTGATTATTTCATTTTTGTAATTATATATTTTAAAAATCAGTGTTTTGTTTATAAAAATGCTAAACAAATAAAAGGAAGTGTCATGAGCGCATGCAACAATCTTTGAAGTTTGCTTATTATTTACAGCAAAGCATTGAAGATGCTCTAACGTCGACGAAATTTCCTGCACTGGAACTCTCTTTACTACATTACTCTTATGGTAAATGTCTTTAATTACTATGTTCACACATGCCAGAGGGGCATCGAGGTTTTGTCAAGTCCTTTGCTGATCTGTCATTTTTTATTTATTACTGATTTGTTGTCTATAGATCAATTCAGAAGTAAGTTTGTCTATATATAGTGTAAGCGCACATATAGATATAGTAGGGAATTTACAAGCTAGTTCTTGCTCCGCAGATTGAACATGGCAGCTTTAGTTTCCGCGATTACAACTCTTCAACTTCTTAACCAGCCAAAGCCGTCTCCTAAAGAAGGTATATATAAACTCATACTGGATTTTATGTTTTCTTCATTTTGAATTCAAAAATCGGAAGTTGATTTTGTTAGACCAATTGAAATCGACCTTGTCGTCCTCCATCGTTGCTAGCGCGCAGAGAGAGAGAGAGAGAGAGAGAGAGAGAGAGAGAGAGAGTCGCTGACTAGAGAGAGAAAAATAGATGGTTTGAGTTGCAGGAGAGGAGAGGGAGCTATGAGAGAGAATGACTGGGTTTTGAGTTGCAGAGGCGGTGGACACAGAGAGTAGCGACTGCGGTGAAGGTTTTTTTAAGCCTCAAATTGAATGACAGCTGTCCATAAGTGATTGCGTGGAGAATTTACTTGAATTAATAATTAAAGGGTATTTTAGAAATAATGGTGGATGGAAAGATAGGATTGTTGTTTTTAAAATTTATATGGTGAGTAAGAAAATTAACGGAGGTGCAAATAGCAGCACTCTTTTTGTTTTTGTTTCTCAGTTCTCATTCTCAAAACAACCAACTCACAAAATAGGTATAATATATGATAGGACAAACTACACAAAACCCCCTAACTTATAGGGTCATTACGAGTTTATACCCGATTTTGGAGATATTTATCAGTACATACTCAACGTCACGAAAACCCTACAGTATGCCCCCTTCATTAGCCAAACCGTTAGTGAGTCTGTTAAGTGCTGTTGAGGCCCAAAAAATCCACGATTGGGGCCAAATAAATTCTCAGCCCAATACGACACCTTATTAAGAAAAGACTCAATTTGGAGCACACGAAAGAACGCCATGCACAAGTCACAGTTCACGTGCCATGCCAAATAAATAATCTGTCATGCTAAGGATTGAAATAAAGATCATAAAATACACTAGCTCTACGAGCCCATGCTAATTACCCCGTCAAGCATCATGATAAAAAGCATGCCACGCCATGCGAGAAATCATTATTTCCCACCCCAACCATGCTACAAGCCTAAGTAGGCCCAAATCACTCAAATGTCTAGGGCTTGCTTGAGTGGGTTGTGGTATGGATGGTAATGAATTGACATGAGGCCCATTGATGGGCCGAGAAATGGAAGTCCCAGGTTGCTTGGGAGCTCCGGGACTCAAGCCCATTTCTTAGGCCCAAACATGTGGGTGAGCATAGAAGAGAAAGTAGTCCATCATTTCAACCAAAATAGCCCAACAATTGATGAAGTTAGCCCATTTACTTGATAAACCAACTTATTGTCCTAGAAGGCCCAAGCAACCCAAGAAAACATCTGCAAATCTCCAGCACCTAGCTGAAAACAAAAGCCACGATGAAAGCCAAAATATCCATGTGTGTAAGTTGCTAGGAGGCTCCAGCACATGGGGGAATGAATCTGAACGTAAGCCATCAGAAAAACCAAGGGATACTTGAGCAAAACACCATTCAAACCAACGTACATACCTATTTCTTTCACCCCACTAGATCTAGCCATAGAAGAGGGAAGGAAAGAAGGAAAGAAGATGGTTGGGAATAGGAGTTCTCCACTGAGGCAGCTGCAGGAAGAGCATTGATCTCCAAAAATTCCTGTTTTTGTGCAATTGGGCAAAGAGAATTTCACCAAATAGGATAAGTCAGAGGAAGGGATGAGAAAGGAAGGAAAAAGTTTGGCCAAATTGGATAGAAACCATTAGGGTTTCTTGGAAAATAGTAGCTTCCAGCGGCTATAAAAAGGGTCACCTCCTACCCAACACACAAGACACATCCAGAGAGCAAGTTTTATCTCTCATCTCTGAAACCTCTGCAATTTCGAGCATCATCCTTCCATCTCTCCCCATTTTCCCTTTTGGTAAACTTTTTCAAAGTTTGATAGAGTTTTTGTCGAGCTGCCAGAAACTACCCAGCACACCCACTACTTCATCACTAGCTAAAACAACTACATCCAGAGAGCAAGCTTCCTCTCTCACATGCAAAACCCAGCAAAATTGAATTAAAAAATATTTAAAATATTTATGACTCAAAGAGTTGAAATTTTATAAAGAGCTCATAAAATAGTTTTATAGTGTTTTTAACTAAATTTTAACTAAAAATTTAGAGAGCATGATTATGAATGCTCATGTGTTAGCAAAAAAGTAACCCACGTGTTAGCAATCCCCATATATTTATTGAGGATTTTTTGGAAGAAATCCTCTTGATCAATTATAGTTATAAATGATATCAAATTGAAAGAAAAAAAAATTCAGAATCTCCAGAGAAATAGTTTAATGTATATCTTGGATTGTGTTGTTTTCTTAATAGGTATGCATATACCTTTTACGGGCAGCTACTATGATTTTCGTATGAATGTGCAACCTACAGAACATGATCAAAATAATCAAAGGAGTCCGATCCGCTCAGGTACATATATATGTATATACAGAGCTTTTATTGAGGGATCCCTCAAATATTATTTGAGGGACACCACTTGAAGGGCCCACTCCGGATTGTATTTCACTAATCCAAACAGTCTATTTTGTAGATACTCATTCAAAGATCATCTCTACAAAAAATCACTTAAATCCGATATCATTTGACCATTTAATTGAGTTATTAAAAATTTAGTACTTTCTTGAAGCACCGTGTTCATTAATTTTGTAGGACACAATTGGATGTCAAAACAGTTTTTAATTTGTCTAATTTTTTGTAAGGATGATCTATGAATGAAGACCTAAAAAATAGATGGTTTGGATCATTGAAAAAAAAATTATAGAGTACCCTAAACCGTCCCTTAAATAGAATTATTTAAAGGATCTCTCAATAGAAGAGGACTGTATATATATATATATATATAAAAATGTTCCAACTCTGAAATGTCGCTTGATTTGCGCTCCAGAAACCTTTGTTTTAACGTCATAAAACATCTTTTACTTAAGGTTTGTTTTGTAATTTGTATGTTTTTGGTTTTTAGTTTTTGAATACCAAAAAAAAAAAAATGGCAATAGTCACTATTATTTGGTGACATTTGCTGGGAATAATGGTGACTGTTGCAATTTTTTTTTGGTAGTGTTTTTTTGAAGATCGAGGAAAAATAGATATATAAGAAGAAAAAAAACCACTTTTTATTATCATTTACTGAAAATGTGCGGTGTATTTTGTATCCTGTTTTATATGTTCTTTTGCAACGCAGATATGGGTTTAATGCGACGACTAGTTACAAATCTCTCTAAAATTTAATGCGACGACTAGTTACAAATCTCCTTAAAATTTAATGCGACGACTAGTTACATCCACATTGTTGATTTCTTTTCCTTCACCATTTTCCTCTCAATCAGGTCTTTTACAACATTGTTAATTTTGTAAGCTTCTCGATGTCGATGAAGGAATCAAACGCACATATGACATGAAAGTGACAAGTCACCGAATCTATGAATTTCTACGTTATATGTCCAAAACGACGAGGTTTTTTACTGATGTAAAAGAAATTAAAAGTTGGGTGCGTACAGCGATCTTCCAAGCTGTAGAACGAGGGCATGTGGCGTTTATTTCTCATATATGTGCTGACAATTCAAACCTCTGGCGTATCACTGATTCAAAAGGCAGGACCATTTTTCACTTTGCAATTGAACGTCGTCAAGCACGGGTTTATAGTCTTATATATCTGCTCCATGAAAACAAGAGAGAGCTTATAGCAGGTGCTGTTGATAAGCTTGGAAACACACTGCTAGATTTAGCAGTTAGTTTCTCCCCTTCTACACTGAAGGTTCAAGGTGCAGCTGTACAAATGAAAAGTGAAATAGAATGGTTCAAGGTTAGAAATTCTGATGACTCGTAATGTTTTGCAAGTTACTGTTGAAATTCATACTAAATAGAATGGTTGGTTCAAGGTGCAGCTTTACATACTAAGTTGAAATTCATATCAAACCAATATATGAGAAGTTGCATATATAAACTGCCATGGTCAAATTAACTATCCAGTATATATGTGGCTTCAAACTCGGTTGGGATAAGTATGAAGTTCAATATTTCTTTTATAAAATCACATTGAAGACAGTATTCCTTCATAAACTAAACTAAACTTTAAGCATTATTAACCAAAAATAAGCTTTCTTTTGTTTTTAGTTGACAACTGAGTCTCACTGTCAAGGTATGCCGGACAAGAATGTTAACTGTACCATAGCAACCGTGGCCTTAATCCCTTTCTAGTAGTCACAGAAAAGTCGTAACACAACAGAATCTGCAAAATTAAACTTCGAACACCAGAAAATGAATCGTTAGATTATTTCTAGAGGAAGGACAAAGACTCAAAACAGGCAAAAAATAATTTGTAATAACAAAGAGTTCATGGCGATATAATCAATTGTCTTCTTGTTCAATGAAATGCAGGAGGTGGAGAGTATAGTACCTCTCAAAGTTCGTGAGGCAGTGACTGCTAAGTGTGGATTAACAACACGAGCTATTTACCAAAAACCACAAGGAATTGATGAAGGAGGGAGAAAATTCAATGTAAGGGGCAGCAACTTCTTGTACAGTTGTAGGTGCTCTCATAGTTACCATCATGTTCGCTGCAGCCTTTACAGTTCCTGGTGGAAACAATCAGAACTCAGGTTTTCCCATAATTTTTATAGTTTCAGATGCTATCTCCCTATTTTCTTCCACGACTTCAGTAATGATATTCTTAGGAATCCTCACATCACGTTATGCCCAGGACGATTTCCTCAAATCCCTACGCACAAAAATGTTGTTAGGCCTTCTCACTCTTTTTCTGTCTATCGTCACCATGATGATTGCCTTTTATTGTTCTCTCATCATTTTGCTTCATGGAAAATTTAGGATTATTCTTCCACTTATTCTGCTTTCTAGTTTTCCAATTACCACATTTTTATGGATGCAATTCCCCTTCCTTGTTAAGAGTTTCAATTCTACTTATCGAGGGGAATTATTTTCCAGGCAAATTTGGTTAGGTCAATTAAAATTCCTTTCGTAATCTGGTGTTTGGAATTTCTATTTGCTACGTTTTAAGAAACTTGTAAGAAAATAACAATATTTGTACTTGAATTTTACAATAAAATCGAACTGCAATTTATTTTTGTGTTATTTGCAAGTAAATCCTTGGGGCTCTTAGATATGGGTCCAATTTGAAGAATACAGTTTGATTGCAGGATAGTAATTGTTACCTATTTATTCCACTCCTAAAGCCCAGTCATGCAGCCACCTAAGCAAATAGTGTGGCCACAAATTTTAATTTATTTACAACTACTGCCATTATATACAAACGGAAAGTAGAAGGTTTCACCAAATTGCATATCTCAGATCCCCCAAATCGCAGAAATTCCAAAAGTGATCCTCTGTTTTTGCCAATTTTCACTGATTTTTTGGTTCCTTAATGGGAAGATTTGTGGGTTCCTTCTAATAATTCACGATTACATATGGAATAACCCAAATTTTTTGGGTTATCAAAAACTGTGGCATCAATTGAAGTTTCTGTATCCCAGGTAAATTCTCTCATTCAGGGTATGTCAATTTTTTGGATTATCAAAAACTGTGGGTTCCTTTTCTGTTATGGTTTGTTGGAGGGAGGACTTTTCATCTCTTTGAATTGTTTGTTAAGAGTGGAAATATAAAGAGGAGATAAAGTCAGAGAGATTCTTGTAAGACCATCGTCGGTTGATTAGGCGCTACCATGCTAGTTTAAGTCGGTTTGCAGTGATGATCTCTTTCTTTGATTGAAGCTTCCTTGATCTGTCATTTCAAATGTTATAGTTACAGAATGACTGATGTTCCCAATTTTGTAATAGAGAAATATCATAACTGGGTTTAATCATCATCTAAAACCTCTAACAGTGTACCAATGGCGCAGGTACTTTACACAGTGGCTTAATATGGGACTTCACGGAGAACCTAGCCTACAGGTAACTTGTGAAAGTGTACCTATGACATAGGTATTTGACACATTGCTTGGGATTATCTTCTTCGATGTTTGGCATATACATGTGACCTAGGTACTGTGTCGGCGATTACCTATACGACAGGAGCTTACCTATACAATAGGTTGTAAACCCAGAACAAGAGTGAGAGCATAACTTTTTTGCCTTTTTATTTATGAATCTAAGTTATAGGTAACATACGCTTTACCACTTATCTTTTTTATGTGCCGGAGATATATGTAGCATATACTGTCCGACTTATGTTTTTATGCACCTAAGTTATAGGTAATTTAATATTCTGCTTGTTTATTTTTCCACCTTACTTATAGGTAAGATGTTTTGTGGTTTGTTCAGCCTATGATGTAAATATATTATCCCATGGTATAGATATATTGTCCTATTGTCCATCGTATAGGTATAATATGTGGGTTTGTCTTTTATTGATTAAATGGTATATATTAGGTAAATATTAACAAGGAAAGAATTCAAAATTCAATTTCAAGGAAATTATGCATTAAATTTAGATTTTCAATATGTTTTTCTTATTTATCTCAAATGATAAAATTGACACAACAAAAAAAGTAAATAAAGTCCAAGGACCTACATCTAAAACTAAAACGCGTGGACTAAATCCAATACTAGCTAATCATTTTGGACCTAGATCTAAGAACTATTTTTTTGTTTGCTAAGAAACAGGGCATAATAATAATGATGAGAGCGATGTGAAGTATGATCCTTTGTACGATAGTTTGAAGCGTGGTGATTGGAATGCTGCAAAGGAGTTTATTGATCGACACCCCGGTGCACTAACATATAGAGGTTCATCAAGCGGTGGAACAGCTCTTCACGAGGCAATCGAGAGGAAGCAGTTACACATTGTGGAAGAGTTGTTGAAGCTGATGACAGAAAAGGACTTGGAAATTGATGATGACCTTGGTTTCACAGCTTTTTTCTATGCTTTGCTAAAAGGAATGGCCGCAATAGTTGCCAAAATGGTTAAAAAGAACAAGAATTTAGTTACCAAGCGTTTTACCAACTCAAAAGATAGGACTCCAGTTTTAGTCGCTTGTGGTTGGGGCCACTGGGAAATAGCTCGCTTTCTCTATTCTCGCACTCCAATCCATGTTTTGACTCAAGATAAGAACGGCCGCGACGGTGCTCAACTTATTTCCTATTGCTTTGTCCACAGAAATAAATTGGGTAATTTTGACATCATTTTGAAATATATATATATATATATATATAACCAATTATAGTATATGTTGATTTGTGGTTGCTTATATGATGAACCAACTATAATATAGATATTGGATGGGATTTGCTTCAGAAGTACCCAAAATTGGCCCTTACTGAAAATTACTCGCTGGGGCACTCCCCTCTAAATACACTGGCTGGTTTGCATTCTGCATTTCCAAGTGAAGTTCGCCTAAGTTGTTGGCAGCGCTTGATCTATAACAGTTAGTATTTTGTATTCTATTCTCTCTTCTCTTTGTAGATCAAACTAAATTTTTCATGTTAAAGTTATATATAGTGAGATGTAGCAACTAAATATATATGTCTGATTTGATTTATTTTGTATTGCAAGAATAATCGATTTGAGACTGAAAAAAAAGTATATATTAATTATATTAATACGAAATGAACCTTACAAGAGCTTTCTATTTTTTCTCTATATATATTCATTAGATTTCATTAGATTTATTATGTATATATGAAGGAGTGCAAGTCTGAATATTCATTGGCTTTCATTGTTCACAAGACAGTGTCTTCACACACACACAAATATTCAGACAAGTAGGAAAATGTATTGATTGGATTGTGTTGCTTTCTCTTTAGATATACACGTACAACAACCTCAACCTGTTCCTATCAACTCTGATGTTTGCGTAAATTTTGAAGAACTAGAAGATGACAAAAGAAATCGAAGGGATCTCATTTCCTCAGGTACGTTACCATTTTCTTCTTGGCTTTCAATATTGAATCCTTTGTTATATTTTATATTAAAAAAAGCACATTGAAAGTACACTGTGTTCAAAATGTTCATCATACACGTACCACTAGTATATATAGAGTATAGCAGTCGAAGTAAAAAAGTTCTATAAACATTTTTGTATGTTTTTCTTTCTTTTTTGTTTTTGTTTTGCCAACATCTACTGATTTCGCAATGCAGTTATCGGTCCAAGGAGTTGTTAAGAATCTTCTCAAACTGTTAGGTACGCTAACTATATGCAACATTATTGATTTTTGGTTTAATTCTCACTTTTGTAATACGTTGTAGATTAATATTGTTTTCACTGTTAACCTAGGAATCCATGACTTGCATGAAATCAGACTGGGCCATGACCGAAATCTTCAAATTCTACGGCTCGTGTGTGACGTGGTAAAACGTACAAATCTTTACCGGAAGCAAACTGACTTCATGGAAACGGCAATCTTCCGAGCTGTAGAACGAGGAAAAGTGGAGTTTATTAGGGAGACGTGTAAGGCGAATCCAAGAATCCCACTAATGACGATGGATGAAAGAGGCAGATCAATATTTCATTATGCCGTTGAATGTCGTCAAGAAAAAGTTTTTAATCTTATATATGGGATTAATGAATATGATAGGAATGCTATCTTAAAGCATGCATATAGGTTTAACAATACTATCCTACATGCAGCAGGGAGTTTATCTGCACATCTTAATCATATTCAAGGTGCAGCTTTGCAAATGCAAAGAGAGCTACAATGGTTCAAGGTCAGATTTTCTCACTTTATATTACATATATGTAGCCTTAGACAATTACTTTGTTACATATACCTATTGGCTACATATGTGATGTGAGTATTTTTTAATAAAATGTAGGAGGTGGAGCGTATTTTATCCCCCCGGGACTTTGAAGTTATAAATTCTACTGAGAAAATGACAGCATAAGAAATATTCATCAAGAACCACAAAGCATTGATGAAGGAAGGAGAAGAGTCGATGAAAGGGACAGCAACTTCTTGCACAGTCGTAGGTGCTCTCATTGTTACCATTATGTTTGCTGCTGCATTTACAGTTCCTGGTGGAAGCAATCAAGATACAGGTTTTCCCACCTTCTTAAGAAAGAAGATCTTTAGGGTTTTTCTAATTTCAGATTCTATATCACTCTTTTTTTCGACGACATCAGTGATGATATTCTTGGGAATTCTCACATCACGTTATGCAGAAGATGATTTCCTCAAGTCTTTGCCCACAAAAATGCTATTAGGCCTTTTCACCCTCTTTTTATCTATCGCCGCCATGATGGTTGCTTTTTCTTCAACTCTTTTTATTATGCTGGAGGGAGAATCATGGGTATCTATTCCAATCCTTTTGCTTGCCGGCGTTCCAATCACCTCGTTTGTGTGGATGCAATTCCCACTCTTTCTTGACATTTTAATGTTTACCTATGGAAGAGGAATATTTTGCAGAGCCTGGGAATAAAATCCTGATTATGCTGTGTGATGTTTGTTAATGTATGCATTTTGAGTTATTTCTTTTGGCTTCCCTTGACAATTTTGTAATAGGATTTTTATTGTTTTTATCAAGCTCAAGCTTGGTTTAAGAATAGCTTCTCTAGGTGTTCTTAAACTAACATCTATCCTATGGAGGTTCAAGCAATTTGACAAAGGTAAGTATGCATTACATATCATGGCATTAAAACTGTTTTCATAAAATGATGACTAGTCATCTGTTTCTCGTATGACTAGTCATCCTTGCTCTGTAGGAATTCCAGCTGGATAACAAACCTTTTTGTCCTATTCTCCTTTCTCTCTCAGCTGCCATGTAGGCATTATGACCTAAGGGAATTTCTGTCTATATAGGCTAGTTGTTTCCTATTTTGGCCGCCGTCTCTTTTGGGGTGGAAGTTTTGTACAGAGAGCTTGCAAGCTTTCTCTTCTTCTTGCTCAAAAGAGAACCACGTTTTTATGACATCTATGAGTTTTTCCGAAATGATTTCTTCCTTTTGAAAAACTGCATTTGTCTTTGAATCTCCTCTAGCTGCATAAATCACTCTCATTTATATCTAGGTTTGATTCAAGACTAATTTCTTCAAGAGAATGGTTTCTTGAGGAAATTGGTCATTCTCTTTTGAATCCAAATTCTGGTTTCGTTTTTGAGTTGGAGCTTGAAAGCTAATGCCATGGGATGAACGAGCTGAGAAGGAGCTGCCATTACCATGATGAACTCAGCTTCAAGCTTTGCTAAGTTGGAGAAGAAGATTGCACGAAGGAGGTATTGCTCATCTACCTAAATAGACCTAGGTGTTTCTTGAGCTTGATTGTGTTTCCTTTGTAAGAATCTTTTTCTACTTAGTGGATTGCCTGGTCGGTTGATGACCCCCAGTTTTTCCCAATGGTGGGTTTCTGGGTGAACAGTTTCTGGTTTCCATCTCTGTAAATTTTCTGGGTTTGTGTTCTTGATGGTTGACTAGTCATCTGAATTTGTGCGGTTGACTAGTCATCTTTTTATGCTGTTTTGTGTTTGCTTGATTATGCCGTGTTCTTGATTGAATATCTTTTAAATTTACCCCTCGTCACCTAAGTACCAATTTCAATTGGTATCAGAGCACCAGCTCTTAACATAAATAGAGAGATCCTTTGGGTGCTAGTTGGTATTAGGTGTGCAAACATAAAAATGGATCAAATTGCTCCTTGCATTCATGATGAGCTTGCCTTGTTTGTTAAGAATTATAGAAGGGCTGTCAAAGATAAAACCAAAGTCACTAGGAATTGTCAGAATCTTCCTAGTTCGTCTACTTGTGTGTCTCAAGACAATGTTTTTAAGGAGATGAATGTTTTGGACTCTTATGGCTTTAGGGAGGACAAAAGTTTGAAAGGTCTTGTAAAGTGCTATCTATGTGGTGGTGCTGGTCACATTGATGTGGAATGTGCAAATAACCACATGACAAAGTTTAATGGGAGAGAAGAGTCAATTAGTGCACAATGGAGTGATAATGGTAGTGATGATTCCAATAACTATATCACTTCATCTTATGAAGAGGCAAATAATTTTGCCCTTGTTGGTTCTGTTCATAACTCTAGCCTTGCTAGAGTTCATGTAGTTAAGGAAGAATCTGTGTCTAGAGATGATATGCAAGATGACCAGTCATATAGAGAACAAGATGACCAGTCATACAAGGAACAAGATGACCAGTCATACAGGGAATTATGTGAAAAGTATGATATGCTTTTCAATGAAACCTGTAATTTCAAAGAACATAATCTCATGATGGAAGAAAAGGTCAAGGAACTTGATGAACTGAATGAAACTCTCAAAATGGCCAAAAAGAAGTTGAGTGATAGCTTGTATGAGAATGAAGTTGACATGTATGAATTGTATCATAAAGTTAGCACTCTTGAAAAAGAAAATTCTGAATTGATTAAGAAGTTGACTGTACTTGAAAATGACAAATCCTTGTTTCTTCATAGACTGATTTTATTTGAGTTTGAAAAGTCATTAGTTGAGCATGAAAATGTAGTCGTGCATGATAAGTTTGTGGTTGAAAATTCTGATTTGAAATGCATGTTATTTGAGAAAGACATTGAGGTTCAAAACTTGCTTGAGATGTTAAAATCACTTGAAAACAACATGATTAAAAAATCTGAATCTTTTGATGCTTTATAATTTGAAAATATAAGATTGGAACATGAACTTAAGTTGGAAAAAGAAAAGATTCAAGGTTTAACCATTGGTGCTGGAAAGATTGATAAAATGCTCAATTTTGGAAAATTGTTCGGTGATAAAAGAGGTTTAGGATATATAAATGAGTCTTCTACACCTTCATCATTTGAGACAATCTTTGTCAAAGATGTGTCAACTCAAGAAGCTCCAAAATTTGTTCATGGTCTCAAATTGGGTTTTGATTCCACGAATATTGTTTCTAAGGAAAAGCTGTCTCTTCCACAATCCAAATTTGTGCCTACCTGCCACCATTGTGGTGTGAAAGGACACATTCGACCTAGGTGTCATATCCTTAGGATTGAGTCTCAAGTTTCCAAAGAAAGTGAGTTTAAGACTCATGTGTCATCTTTTAAGGGGTATGCAACTGTAAAGTCTGTGGTTTGTACAAGAGATAAACATTCTTCACTTGCAAAATTTGGTTTCCTACAGCCAAAAAGGTTCATTCCTATATGCCATCATTGTGGCACATTAGGACACATTAGACCAAAGTGTTTTGATTTTAGGAACTTTGAGCAAAAGCCTTTTGTTCATTTCAAGAAAGTACATGATGACTCACTTCAAACTCAAGTGCATGATTTTCTTTATAAAGTTGTCAAAATTCCTAAGGTGATCTCTTTGCCTCATAAAGTCTCAAAAGTGAAGCAAGTTTGGATCAAGAAGGAAGACCATGTTCTTCCTCATGTTGGTGACTAGTTTCTTTATTTTATGTATCTAGACCATTCTCTTATTTGTGTGTGCTTCATGGTGTCTAGATACATTGTCATGCATTTGCACCGTGTTCTTTTGTTTTATTACTTTTAAATGTGGTCATTGCATGCATATCTTTCAATCATCTCTCTCACAATGCTTTGAATCTTGGGTGATCAACAAAATTTCATGTTCTTTTGAACTTGTTCACATTTATCTTGTTGGTCTTGTCCAAACATTTTCCCTTGGTGGCAAGGAATACATTCTATCCATTGTAGATGACTTCTTTGGATGTATTTGGGTCTCATTCTTGCTTGAAAAATCAGAAATCTTTCAAAGGTTTAAATCTGTCTGCCATCTTTTACAAAAAGTGCAGATGACTAGTCATTTGCCTCTCGTTAGAATTAAAACAGATCAAGGTTCTGAGTTTGAGAATTCTCAGCTTCTGAAATTTTGTGAGGTGATGAGAATTAAGCATGAGTTCTTTGCACCTATTCCTCAGCAAAATGGTGTTGTGAAAAAAAAAATATATATATATATATAGAGTTCTTGTTGAGATGGCTAGGGTGATGCTCAATAGCAAAAATTCTGCTAAACATTTTTTTTGGGTTTACATCTCAAACAAGGTGTTTTTGAGGTATGGTGCCAAACAAATTCCCTATGTGCTTTGGAAAGGTAAGAAACCTAATGTGTCTTATTTTAGAGTCTGTGGTAGCACTTGTTTTATCTTAAGAGATTGGGAACACCTTGCTAAGTTTGACTCTAAAAGTGACAAAGGAATTTTTCTTGGGTATTCCACTTCAAGCCGAGCCTATAGAGTACATAATTATAGGACCGGAACCATCATGTCAATATTGATGACTTTGCTGCCTTTACTGAGATAGCATTAGATGAGGATGATCTTTTATCTTCTATTCTTGAGGGAGAATCTCCAGGTCTGGATCTACTGGTTGACCTGTCAACCTTTAGCAAATTGGTTGACCAGTCAACTCTTGACAATTCTGTTCTAGTTGACCTGTCAACTTGTCATAATCAACCTCAGAATCTCAGCTCATCTGTCCCTGTTGAAAACTCTCTATAGAAGCAAGATAGGAAACCTTCTCTACTTGACTGCAAGTAGACCTGACATTTCCTATAATGTAGGAGTTTTGTGCTAGGTTCCAAAGTGATCCCAAAGAGTCTCATTTGTTTGTTGTCAAAAGAATCATAAAATATGTGAGTAGAACTTTTGAGTTTGGGTTGTTGTATACTTATGACACTTGTGTCAATCTTATTGGGTATAGTGATGCAGATTGGGCAGGTTGTAGTGACAGTAGGAAAAGCACTTCCAGGATGGTCTTTTATGTAAGCAACAACCTAGTTGCTTGGCATAGTAAAAAACAGAAATCTATCTCTTTATCCATTGCTGAAGCAGAGTATGTTGCAGCTGGGAGTTGCTGCACTCAACTCCTTTGGATGAGACAAATGTTGGAAGACTATGGTTTTGCTCAATCATGCTTTCTAATCTATTGTGACAACATGAGTGGTATAGATATTTCTAAAAATCCTATTCAACACTCTAGGACTAAGCATATATACATTAGGCACCATTTTATCAGAGATCTTGTGGAAGACAAAATTCTATCTTTGGAATTTGTTCCCTCTAAGAAACAGCTAGCAGATATACTCACCAAGGCTTTGGACTTTCAGAAACATGTCACACTTAGATAGTCCATTGGCCTTTGCTCAATTGATTGATTAGCTTGTCTGTTCCTTATCTTCAGCACATTGCAAAACTGTTGACTAGTCATCTTCGTTTTAGTTGACTAGTTAAATATAAATTTTTGTTTACTTGATGTGCAAATGTCAAAAACATCTGTTTCTTCTGATCTCTGATAGTGTGAAGTTTGAATCATTTTATGCTTTGCCTGATTTGTGCATAATTCCCCCCTTCTAGTTTGGAGCCATTAGATGAAATTTTTTGGTGTTTTTATGTCTTCTTGGTGAGACAAGTGTTGTGATCCATTGTGGACAATCATTGTTATAATCTCCTATCTTATCTCACTCTCTTAGGCAATTTGTTTATAAATTTAAAAAAAAAAAACAAGAAAAAGAAAAAGGGAAGTGTGACCAATGTAGTCACGACTCTAGGAAGGTATAAGGTGATTTGATTGAAGAATCTAGAGCAAGAGCCGCAAAATTGGGCCACTCATGCACTTAAGTCTGGGATGTGCAAATAAAAAACATAATAAATGGCCAGATTGAGTGTTGAAAATCAAATAGGTTGAGTCTATACTTTGAGTATGTCTTGAAGGCTTATTATATACTTGTCTCTCCAAGAGCGATATTTCTTCATCTCTTGTGTTTTTCTTTTGGCTCTGAACCTCCTCTGTCCATCTTGATTTATCTCTGAGCATGAAATCTAATTCATATTCTATCTATCAGAGTTAGTTGAATTATTTTGTTTGCACATGTGGTTATCTTCTCTCTCTCTTACTTACTGTGCTTGAAGACTTGGACTAGGCTATAGTAGCTAATACATCGTTGATCACTTGATATATTTGCTAGTTCATGTTTGTGTTTTTAAAACCAAAATCATGTCTTCTTCAGGGTCAATACTAAAATTGCTGCTTGCTATGATATTGCTTGAGTTCACTAGTCAACATATGCTCATACTGATTGTGGTTGACTAGTCGTCTGCTTAATAGGGATCTTGTGCCTATTGGTGAAATTAATTTTCACTCTCTAAGAACCAAGACCATTGGTTATGACACAAAACACAAAGGCTCACTTGTCTTCTCCTTATCTCATTTACACCTTCTGTTCGAACATTGGTACTGTGTTTATGTATGATCGTGTTTAGATGACGCCATTTTGGTCTATGACCAGTCATCTTAATAAGGTGTGTTCCCACATTCAATGATTTAGCCTAACATAATTCTTGAAATCCTTAAGAGTCTACCTTGCTATGAGTTTTGGATTGTTGGCTAATTTATTTTGTTGGGGGAGTTTCTTTGAGATGCATGTGTTTTGGCAACATTCTTGCTGGTTGTTTTTATCATTTTCATACATCAATGTTGCCTTCCTAAGCCTTATCTCTATTGATTTGATCTCTTTGTTCTTGGCTGTGTCTATGAGGTTGTTGATCTTTTGATGCCACCTCAAATTTAGACATGCGTGACTAGTGCATTTCATAGTCCACTCTCTTCTCCTTGTGCTTGTTGGAAGCTATGTTGTGTTTTTTGGACAACCTAGAGACTTATTTCTTGTATTCTTTCTCACATGTCCTCAATTTTGAGCAAAAATTTAGGGTTCATCTTGCATGGTGCTTTCTTCAAATTTGACATTGATTGATGCCTTAAATTTTGATATTTTGGTGCTTTGTCTTGATTTTGCACTATGGTGTGTAAAGAAAAATTCATTGGTTGTCCCTTGTTTTGATAAATATGTTGCTTAAACTCTGTCTTTTTAGGGGAGTTTCTTTATGTGTAATGTGTACACATTGAGCCACTTGATTTTAATTGCTTTTGGTATGATTCCTTGCAACTTGTGCTCCATTTCTTATTCTTTTTAGCCTGATGCATTTTTGTGTTTATTGGCTATTTATGGAAAGTTTGCTGAATCAGTACGTCAAAGGTTAATTCTTTTATGCTATATGATACTCAGGGGGAGTATGTTTTCCAAGGGGGCGTTTTGCTTTAGGGGGAGTTTCTATTTGTGTAGTGGTTTTAATCTTGTACCCTCTGTAGGTTGATAGGGGGAGTTGTCTTGTATTGTTTTGAACAAATGTTGTTTGTGCTTTGTAATCAAACTGTGTCATGTGCTTATTGTTCAAATCTGATTATGTGACTTGTGTTTAATTCACTTGATTACTGTTTCTCTCTATTTGCCTTTTTGCTCTTTCCTTATCAACAAGGGGGAGAACACTCTCAACCCCATATTGCACATATTCACATATTGCATATTGCTTCAAATTTCTGTGATATAATATGCTTGTCTTGTGCCTGGGAGTTTGGTCGTTGTTTTGCAGGTACTTCATTTAATCATCTCCCTAGGTTCGATTTTGGGTTGAGTGTATTTAGAGAGTGTGTTGTCAAGGAAAGCCAAAAAGGGGGAGATTGTTAATGTATGCATTTTGAGTTATTTCTTTTGGCTTCCCTTGACAATTTTGTAATAGGATTTTTATTGTTTTTATCAAGCTCAAGCTTGGTTTAAGAATAGCTTCTCTAGGTGTTCTTAAACTAACATCTATCCTATGGAGGTTCAAGCAATTTGACAAATGTAAGTATGCATTACATATCATGGCATTAAAACTGTTTTCATAAAATGATGACTAGTCATCTGTTTCTCGTATGACTAGTCATCCTTGCTCTGTAGGAATTCCAGCTGGATAACAAACCTTTTTGTCCTATTCTCCTTTCTCTCTCAGCTGCCATGTAGGCATTATGACCTAAGGGAATTTCTGTCTATATAGGCTAGTTGTTTTCTATTTTGGTCGCCGTCTCTTTTGGGGTGGAAGTTTTGTACAGAGAGCTTGCAAGCTTTCTCTTCTTCTTGCTCAAAAGAGAACCACGTTTTTATGACATCTATGAGTTTTTCCGAAATGATTTCTTCCTTTTGAAAAACTGCATTTGTCTTTGAATCTCCTCTAGCTGCATAAATCACTCTCATTTATATCTAGGTTTGATTCAAGACTAATTTCTTCAAGAGAATGGTTTCTTGAGGAAATTGGTCATTCTCTTTTGAATCCAAATTCTGGTTTCGTTTTTGAGTTGGAGCTTGAAAGCTAATGCCATGGGATGAACGAGCTGAGAAGGAGCTGCCATTACCATGATGAACTCAGCTTCAAGCTTTGCTAAGTTGGAGAAGAAGATTGCACGAAGGAGGTATTGCTCATCTACCTAAATAGACCTAGGTGTTTCTTGAGCTTGATTGTGTTTCCTTTGTAAGAATCTTTTTCTACTTAGTGGATTGCCTGGTCGGTTGATGACCCCCAGTTTTTCCCAATGGTGGGTTTCTGGGTGAACAGTTTCTGGTTTCCATCTCTGTAAATTTTCTGGGTTTGTGTTCTTGATGGTTGACTAGTCATCTGAATTTGTGCGGTTGACTAGTCATCTTTTTATGCTGTTTTGTGTTTGCTTGATTATGCTGTGTTCTTGATTGAATATCTTTTAAATTTACCCCTCGTCACCTAAGTACCAATTTCAATGTTTGTCTTCTGATGTCATGTGATGTTCATCTTTGGTTTTGTCAATGTACTTATGTGTTTCTATTTCATTCAAATAAAACGATCCTTATAATTAACTTTGATGCGTACTTTTTGTTTGAATACTTTATGAATTACGTAAAGAAAAGACAGTATATCTTCTTATTTTTAATGAAATGCTTCGTTTGGCTTTACCTATGGTTCATAAATCTAAACTATAAAGTATTTAACATCAAATTAATGTACTTGTGGGGTTTGTCTGAAGATTGAAACTGGATTGAAACACGATGATTAGTTCTAACATGTCCAACATTATGCTTATATATCCGGAACCTTCTTAACAAATTATAGGACGGGTTGGTTTGGGCCCATCTTCAGATGCACATTTATGGTCTCACATTTTTTATTATAATATTTATTATTTAGAATAACTATAGAGAGAAGGGAAAAGAGCCTTAGTTAGTAAGAAAGATTCCATCCATATATTTTTATTAAATTATCATTGTAAATATTTTATTATGAAAAAGATTATCCTCTTATATTTTATTACATTATTACTATTCATATGTAATAATATCACCAAAATAAATTAGTTGTTGTAAAGAAGAATGGGTGAAGCCCACATGCTCTAACATTCAAACCACACACCCACCAAACCAAATCACACACCCACCAAACCAAGCCATTTGCTTTGCCTATAAATAGGCATTATATTTGCTTGTAATGGAAGATGAAAATGAGAGAAGATGAAGGGAAGAAAGAATGAGGGTGAGTGAGTTGAGAAGAGAAAGAGAGCAAAGAGAAATTCTCCTAGAGAGAAAATTCAGTGAGCATACATATTGTAAACACTAAAGTTGTAGCCATATTATTTTATATAGTGAAAGTTACTGCTGCTGCTCTCCGAGGACGTAGGCATAGCCGAACCTCGTTAAATGCTGTGTCTCATCTACTTTACGTGCAGCTCAATATTCGCACATATTCCAGTTATTTTACAACATTAGTTACTTATAAAAATGTGACTATTGCTTTCTTTTTTCAATCAACCAAGACAAACAGCTAGAGAGGGGAAAAGTAAAAGCAATGGGGTTCCCACCTCAGTGGTTGCCAGTAATTAATCATATACGAAGACAAACAGCCAGCAATCAATTTGTCTGCCAATCAACCAAAGATAAACAGCGAAAGCAACCAATCAAACAGCCACCTACCTCAATAAATAACCCAAAGTGTGTTCCACATTTCAGTATTGTTTGTCTATATATATAGTAGGGGAATTTACAAGCTAGCTCTAGCTCCGCAGATTGCATATGGCAGCCACAGTTTCCCCGATTGCTAATCTCAAACTTCTTAACCATCATAACTATGAGTATTGGAGTTCCCGGGTGAAAGTGTACCTGTTAGCTGAAGATGTTTGGGACCTTGTGGAAGCAACCACTGAACCACCTAAACCAGAAGATGGTGAGGTTGCGTTTAAGGCTTGGAGGAAGAATAATGCCAAGGCTTTACTTGCAATCCAGACGTCTTGCGGGGATGATACTTATCCTATAATCGAGGGCATTACCGGAGCCAAAGCTGCCTGGGATGCTTTGGCTGAAGAGCTAAAGCCTTCTGATTCTGATAAAGAGCTAAAGCCTTCTGATTCTGATAAAGAGCTAAAGCCTTCTGATTCTGAAAAGCTGAAGCCTTCTGATTCTAGAGAAGGTATACTCATACTGGACTTCATATTTTCTTTTTCATACATGGTGTTAAGGTTGAAAGATTTAATTTAATTTTTTTTAGAAATATATTTATATGTTACCCTCCTACATGTAAAAATAAAATCATCGCTCCGCAACTGATGATTGTTTTGGGTCTCATCCTCAAAATTTCATAATGCCCGTTTTACCCTCCAGCAGCAATTAATTTTATGTACTCCTTAATTACTGCATGTATATTACTGGTTTTATTTCTATGGTGGGTTTTTTCAGTTTTGAATTTTGAGGTTTGTTTGTTGGATTCTTTTCTTCTTTTATTTTCTGTTGCCTTCTGTTCTTCTTTTATTTTTGTTTACTAGTTTTCATTCTCCAGTCAACCGTGCTCATAAAATAGGTATAATAATATATAATATTGCGTGATATTTTGTTTAATTTTAATTTTTTGGGTGTTGCATTCTTTTTTTTTTTAGTTTGAGAGTATACATCTAGGTATTAAAGGGAGGTGATTTTCTTACTCTCATTTTCTCCACTTACACTCCATTTTGTTTTAATACTTTTTAATCAATATTGTTCTTTTTTATTCTTTCTCTTTCTTAGTCTACCCATACCCTACATTAATGTTTTGATAACTGGAATTAAGAAACGTTTATAGAAGATAAAACAAAAAAAGAAAAGAAAAGAAAAATGGCTAGAAATGTGAGTATTTGTACGCCAAATTCGTAGTTTTTTTTTACCAAGTATGTGAGTACTATTTATCTTTGGGTTTGTTGTGGTTAATAGATAATAATTTTTTTGGGCTAACATATGAATATGGTAGCAGAACCAAAGAATGCTACTAACAAAACTGTCATTAGGAGCTTAGATATGCAGAGATAAATATAGTCTCAGATTTTTATTCTGTCATAATATTAGTAAGTGATTGTACATGTTTATTAAAGAGAATTGTAGGGTAAATGTAGAATAGGAAAGAGAAAGAACAAAAAAGAAAAAAATTGATTAAAAAGTATTAAAAAGCAAAAGGGAGTGTGAAAATCAACTCCCTTAATTTACTGGGGTGGTGTTTTTCATTTATTCTTGTCAAGTTTATTTGTTATTGTATATGTGGGAGAAATTATTAAGTAATAGAGACATACCACAGGTACGCAAGTAGACAGTGGCGGAGCCACTCCTAGACCTGGAGTGGCCCTGGCCCCCCTAAATTTTTATCTCTTTCTCTATTATATTATATATAACATATAGAATTTGTAATAAACTACTTATAATTTAAGTTAAAGTTCCCTCTAAAACAAATTAGACATGACTAAAATAGAAATGTTTTGCTCTAAACATGTAATTATTGAATACTTAGATATTTTATATACTTGTATTTTTTACTTTGGCCCCTCTGACTTTACAATTCTAGCTCCGCCTCTGCAAGTAGAGTCTAGCTGTGAAACTGATGCCACATATATCTCTTTGTCAAAATAAGTAGAGTCTGCCTGGGATTTTTATTTTTATGTTTGCTAAGAAACAGGGCATAATAATAATGATGATGAGAGCGATGTGAATTATGCTCCTTTGTACGATAGTTTGAAGCGTGGTGATTGGAATGCTGCAAAGGAGTTTATTGATCGACACCCCGAGGCACTAACACATAGAGGTTCATCAAGCGGTGGGACAGCTCTTCACGAGGCAATTGAGAGGAAGCAGTTACACATTGTGGAAGAGTTGTTGAAGCTGATGACAGAAGAGGACTTGGAAATTCAAGATGACAATCGTTGCACAGCTTTTTTCTGTGCTTTGCAAAAAGGAATGGCCCCAATAGTTGCCAAAATGGTTAAAAAGAACAAGAGTTTAGTTACCATGCGTTTTACCAACGTAGCAGGAAATACGACTCCAGTTTTAGTCGCTTATGCCTTCGGCCATTGGGAAATAGCTCGCTTTCTCTATTCTCTTACTCCAATCCATGTTTTGACTCAAGACAATAGCGGCCGCGATGGTGCTCAACTTATTTCCAATTGCTTTGCCCACAGAAATAAATTTGGTAATTTTGACATCATTTTCAAATATATATAAATAACCAATTATAGTATATGTTGATCTGTGGCTGCTTATGTGATGAACCAACTATACTATAGATATTGGATGGGATTTACTTCAGCAGTGCCCAAAATTGGTTCTTACTGAAAATTACTTCGGGCACTCCCCACTAAATACACTGGCTGATTTTCGTTCCGCATTTTCAAGTGGAGTTCCCCTCAAATTTTGGCAATGCTGGATCTATAACAGTTAGTATTTTATATTCTCTTCTCTCTTCTCTCGTCTCTCTTCTCTTCATAGTATCAAACTAATTTTTTCATGTTAAAGTTATATATAGTGAGATGTACCAACTAAATATATATGTCAGATTTGATTTATTTTGTATTGCAAGGATAATCGAATCGAGACTGAAAAAAATAGATATATTAATTACATTAATACGAAATGAACTTTACAAGAGCTTTTTATTTTTTATGTTTCCTTCTGATTTGATTTATTATGTATATATGAAGGAGTGCAAGTCTGCATATTCATTAGCTTTCGTTGTTCACAAAATACAGTGTCTAAATTCACATATATATCATTAAATAGAAATAGAATAATACTAAATGTATTGATTGGATTGTGTTGCTTTCTCTTTAGATATACAAGTACAACAACCTCAACCTGCTCCTATCAACTCTGATGTTTGTGTAAATTTTGAAGAACTAGAAGATGACAAAAGAAATCCAAGGGATCTCATTTCCTCAGGTACGTACACTGCGTTCAAAGTGTTCATCGTACAAAACATTTTTGTATTTTTTTATACAAAACATTTTCTTCTTGGTTTTTTATTTTGGTTTTCAATATTGCATCCTTTGTTATATTTTATATTTAAAAAAGCAAATGTAAAGTAACGTATCCTTCTAAGGCAAAGCTTGATGGTACGGATTTCGCAATGCAGTTACGGATTTCTTCCAAGGAGTTGTTAAGAATCTTCACAAACGGTTAAGTATGCTAGCTACATCCATCCACATTATTGATTCTTGGTTTAATTCTCACTTTTGCAAAACGTTGTAGATTAATATTGTTTTCACTGTTAACCTAGGAATCCATGACTTGCATGAAATGAGATTGCACCATGACCGAATTCTTCAAATTCTACCGCTCATGTGTGACGTGGCAACAAGTAGAAATCTTGACTCGAAGCAAACTGCCTTCGTGGAAAAGGCAATCTTCCAAGAATCCCACTAATAATGGGGGATGAAAGCGGAGTTCATTAAGGAGATGTGTAAGGCGAATCCAAGAATCCCACTAATAATGGGGGATGAAAGCGGCAGGACAATATTTCATTATGCCGTTGAATGTCGTCAAGAAAAAGTTTTTAGTCTTATATATCGGCTCAGTGAATATGATAGGAATCATATCTTAACAAGGGCAGATAATTTTAACAATACTATCCTACATGCAGCAGGGAGTTTATCTGCACATCTTAATCATATTCAAGGTGCAGCTTTGCAAATGCAAAGAGAGCTACAATGGTTTAAGGTGAGATTTTCTCACTTTATTACATAAATGTAACCTCAGACAATTACTTTGTTACATATCCCTGTAAAGATTTCAGAAAGGCATCGATGTTATTAGGAGTGGAACCATTTATTATATTGGACTTTCTATTTTGTTAGGTTTCCGATGTGGAACTCGTATATTCTTTAACAATCCCTATAGGCTATATATGTAATGTGAGTTTTCTTAATGAAATGTAGGAGGTGGAGCGTATTTTACCCCTCCAGTACTTGGAAGCAAGAAATAAGACCGAGCAAATAACAGCGCGAGAACTATTCACCAAGAACCACAAAAAATTGGTGAAGGAAGGAGAAGAGTCAATGAAAGGGACAGCAACTTCTTGCACAGTCGTAGGTGCCCTCATTGTTACCATTATGTTTGCTGCGGCATTTACAGTTCCCGGTGGAAACAATCAAGATACAGGTTTTCCCATCTTCTTAAGAAAGAAGTTCTTTAGGGTTTTTCTAATTTCAGATTCTATATCATTCTTTTCTTCGACGACATCAGTGATGATATTCTTGGGAATTCTCACATCACGTTATGCAGAAGACGATTTCCTCAGGTCTTTGCCCACAAAAATGCTATTTGGCCTTTTCACCCTTTTTTTATCTATCGCCGCCATGATGGTTGCTTTTTCTTCAACTCTTTTTATTATGCTTGAGGGAGAATCATGGGTATCTATTCCAATCAGTTTGCTTGCTGGAGTTCCAATCGCCTCGTTTGTGTGGATGCAGTTCCCCCTCTTTCTTGATATTTTGAAGTTTACTTATGGAAGAGGAATACTTGACAAGAAATGCAAAGCCTGGGAATAAAATCCTGATTATGTGGTGTGATGTTTGTCTTCTGATGTCATGTGATGTTCGTCTTTGGCTTTGTCACTTTTAAGAAATTTTTATGAAACATGTAAAGAAAACACAATGTACGCGTGTGTTTCTATATATCTATTTCGTTCAAATAATACCATCCTTATAATTAACTTTGTTTGAATGTTTTATGAATTATGTAAAGAAAAGACAATATGTTGTGATTTCTATTGAAATGTTTCAGTCTTGTGATTAGGATTTGTAATTCGTCTAGGGTAAATACCATACTCCTAGGGTTTACATGCTTGTTTGCGGTTTTCATTGATCTTAATGAGTTTCTATGTGTTGATATTTGACCTAAATACCTTAGGCGAATTGCATGTAGGAAAATATGAGTTAGCCTAAATACCATAGGTAATTCATGAAGAAGGAAAACTAAGCGGCGACATCAAATTGTTAGTTAATAGGAGGCTAGATCGGATTACTAGTGGTGAATTCATTGTCCTAGTGCTTTTATCAATTTGAATTTCTCATCCTTATGTTTCGTGACTTTCTACTTATTTGTCTTTTAATTTCGTTGTTAATTAAATCATTCTTTCAAAAATCCCTTTCATGTTTACGTGAGTATGCTACGTGTTTAATTTCTTGTTTATATAATTAGAGTAGTTAAAATATTTTGTGAAGTAAATTAGGTTAGACTAATTGGAAGTTGAACTCAATACAATTGCAGCTTTATTATCACAATACAAATCCATGGGTTTCTGGGGTCCAAACCCAAGATCTCTCAACAATCTTCTCAACCAAAGTAACTCGCACACACCTTGAGCCATACCACGGTACTCGACCTAGGCACTAGACCTAGACACCACTTTTTGCTTTTTACTCCACCAAGTAACAAGATTTACCACCAACAAATGTGAAATACCTAGACGTAGAACGTCTATCAGTGACTGAACCATCCCAATCAGCATCCGTATACCCTTCCACATATGAATGACCATACTTGCAAAATATTAACCCCTTTTCAGGAGTTACTTTCAGATACCTCAAAATGTGCATCATAGCACCCATATGATCTTCACTAGGAGAATACATAAATTGACTCACTACACTCACTGCATATGTAATATCAGAACGTGTACGAGATAAATAAATCAATTTCCCCATACGTCGTTGATAACGCTCTTTATTTATAGGGACTTGATCAGGATACAAACACAACTTATGATTCTGTTCACTAAGGGTATCAATTGGTTTACAATCCAACATTCCAGTTTCTGCAAGTAAATCCAGAATATACTTTCTTTGAAACAGAAAGATACTATGTTTAGATCTGGCAACTTCAATCCCAAGAAAGTATTTCAAATCATCCAATGACTTCATCTCAAACTCGAAAGCTAGAATTCTAAAGATTTTGCATTTCTGTTTGATCATCTCCAGTCACAATTATATCATCAATATAAATAATTAAAGCTGTCAATTTACATTTATGACACTTTATAAACAAAGTATGGTATGAGTTACTCTGCACATACCCAAATTTCTTCATAAATGTTGTAAATCTCCCAAACCACGCTCTTGGAGACTGTTTCAATCCATATAAGACTTCCATAGCTTACACACAACACCTTCCTTAGAGGTTACAGGAATACCATGAAGGAGATCCAATTAAATCTCCTCCTTGAGGTCACCATGTAGAAACACATTTTTGACATCAAATTGTACTAAGGGCTAATCGCAGTTAGCAACTAGGGACAATAGTACACGCACAGTATTGAGTTTTGCCACTGGAGTAAAGATCTCCAAATAATCCACTCCATAGGTCTAAGTATAACACTTTGTTATCAATCTAGCCTTGTAACTGTCAATGGAACCATCAGCTTTATGCTTAAAAGTAAACACCCATCCGCATCCAACAACTTTCTTCCCTCGTGGTAAAGGAACTAAATCCCATGTTTTATTCTTGTTTAAGGCATCCATTTCAATATTCATGGCATCCATCCATTTGGGGTTAGATAAAACATCCTGCAGTTTAGTTGGCACACATACACTAGATAATTGACAAAAATATGATGCATATGAGTTAGACAAATGATGAGTTGACACATAATGGCTAATGTGATTTAGGCTTGGCATGTATATTAAGAGAATATTGTAATTTAGGTTTCCCACGCGTGGTTCGTGGGGGTAACTAATAATTTGACACATATAGATCATTAGAAATTACCTCACTTAATTCACTATCACAAGTAGATTGGGGCACTGGTAGGGCATAGGGGGTATTGCATTGAACTCATCCATACAAGAATCACTGTCATTATTTTCATATACAAGCGACTAATCACTTGCTTCAATGTGATCAATCGTTTCGACACCGAAAGCACCCGCTTCATCTCCAAATATGGGCGATCGGTCGAGTTCCAAAGGGCGATAAATTGTTTCTTCATAGAGACCACAAGTTTCATCTTCAGATATAGGCGACCGGTCATTTGGTTCAGTGCGACAGGTCGTTTCCTTCCCGAGAGCAGTATCTTCAAACACATCATTCTCCAATCTAAGACTCTCCAATTCACTCCCATTTTCCCCCTCAATTGGAGAGGAGGGAGAGACATAATAGGGCACTTCTTCATGAAAAGTCACGTCTAAAGTAACATGCACCTTCTGGGTAGGTGGATGATAGCACTTATGACCCTTCTGAGTAGAAGAGTAATCAATAAAGACACATCGCAGAGCACAATGATCAAGTTTATTCTGTTGATGAGAGTAGACATGAATATAGGCAACACAACTAAAAACGTTAGGGGGCAACTTGGAGACTGAGACAGAGGAAACATGGTCACCAAACACATCATGCGAAGTCTTGAAATCAAGTACTCGGCTAGGAGTACAATTAATCAAGTAGGCAATAGATAAAACAGCATGCCCCCAAAGATGATGGGGAACATACATGTCCAACATAAGGGAGCGGGCAACTTTAAGTAACTGACGATTCTTATGTTCAAAGACACCATTCTGCTGAGGAGTAAATGAGGTTGTCATTTGGTGAATAATACCTTGAGCACGGAAGAAAGATGTCAAAGTGTTATTCACATATTCGCCTCCATTATCAGTCCGGAATACTTTGACCCGAGCATGAAACTGAGTAGACACCATAGTACAAAACTCTGGAAGGATGAAAGCAACATCATGTTTATTTTTCAACAAAAAACCCAAGTGAGTTGAGTACAATCATTAATAAATGTGACGAACCAATGAAATCCGTTCGAAGTAACGCGAGCTGGACCCCACATATCAGAATGCACTAAATCAAAAGGCTTTACAGCTTTACTGTCACTCAAAGGGAACACAGTGCGATGACTCTTGGCCAAAATACATGTCTCACACTTAAAACTGGACTCATCACAAGAGCGGAATAAAGATGGAAATAGATGCTTAAAGTAGCCAAATGACGGGTGTCCTAAGCGACGATACCATAACCAAATTTGCTCTTTGTCTTTGACACTGCAACTTTGAACAGTATTAATAACACAATCACGAACTGGTGCAGAAGGCAATGTCAAATAATATAACCCTTTATCCGCTTACCATGCCCAATTGTCTCGTGAGTCTTGAGATCCTGAAAAGAGCATTGTATAGGATAGAAAGTAGCAGAAGCATTAAGTATATCAAGTAATCGATCAACAGATAACAAGTTACAATGGATACTGAGAACTAGTAACGCACGAGAGAATGACAGAGTAGGAGTGAGAGAGATTGTGCCTTCACCAGTAATTGGAGAGGGCAAGCCATTAGTACTAGTTATGTATGGGTCACAGGTGTTACTAGACAACTCCTCAAAAAATTTAGTGTCATAAGTCATATGATCAGAAGCACACTCCTCAAAAAATTCCTGGTTCCACATTGGGCACAAGATATTTAGACTAAGGCTTCAATCTGGTGCTTTAGGATGTATACTAACATACAACCTGTAAATTTGGCTGTAACTGAAACAAGATGATTCACGCTTGCATTTCAATTGAATTTGAGCAACATCTGCAACATTTTTATATTTCTTTTTTGTTTGACACTAAAAAAAATTTATTTTTGATGCGCACACCTTCCTTTTTTATACAACACTTGCCAACAATAATCTTTTTGGCCTCACTCCCAAAAATAGTTGAATGGAAACAAATTATGTCCTTCTGTTCCAACTCAATCTGTGAGTGTGTGTGTTTAATTTTCTTTTTCTTGTTTGTTCTAACGTATATGCTCGATTGACATAATACCACCATGGG